>NW_028168783.1:0-74578 GCF_964237585.1 Gallinula chloropus
GGTACCTGCCCGGTTGCAGGTCGCGGCCCGAGTAGCACTCTCCGGCCAACGTGCCAAACGTCCAGCGACTGCTCCCAAAGCGAAGGAGCCAGGACCCAAAGACCTAGCTGGCCTGAAGGGGCCCCAGGGGGCCCCCAAGCAGCCCCTCTCCATTTGGGTCTGGGGGCTTTCGTTGGGCCGGGAACCTGGGAGGTACCTGCCCGGTTGCAGGTCGCGGCCCGAGAAACACTCTCCGGCCAACATGCCAAACGTCCAGCGACTGCTCCCAAAGCGAAGCAGCCAGGACCCAAAGACCTAGCTGGCCTGAAGGGGCCCCAGGGGGTCCCCAAGCAGCCCCTCTCCATTTGGGTCTGGGGGCTTTCGTTGGGCCAGGAACCTGGGAGGTACCTGCCCGGTTGCAGGTCGCGGCCCGAGAAGCACTCTCCGGCCAACATGCCAAACGTCCAGCGACTGCTCCCAAAGCGAAGGAGCCAGGACCCAAAGACCTAGCTGGCCTGAAGGGGCCCCAGGGGGCCCCCAAGCAGCCCCTCTTCATTTGGGTCTGGGGGCTTTCGTTGGGCCGGGAACCTGGGAGGTACCTGCCCGGTTGCAGGTCGCGGCCCGAGAAGCACTCTCCGGCCAACGTGCCAAACGTCCAGCGACTGCTCCCAAAGCGAAGCAGCCAGGACCCAAAGACCTAGCTGGCCTGAAGGGGCCCCAGGGGGCCCCCAAGCAGCCCCTCTCCATTTGGGTCTGGGGGCTTTCGTTGGGCCGGGAACCTGGGAGGTACCTGCCCGGTTGCAGGTCGCGGCCCGAGTAGCACTCTCCGGCCAACGTGCCAAACGTCCAGCGACTGCTCCCAAAGCGAAGGAGCCAGGACCCAAAGACCTAGCTGGCCTGAAGGGGCCCCAGGGGGCCCCCAAGCAGCCCCTCTCCATTTGGGTCTGGGGGCTTTCGTTGGGCCGGGAACCTGGGAGGTACCTGCCCGGTTGCAGGTCGCGGCCCGAGAAGCACTCTCCGGCCAACGTGCCAAACGTCCAGCGACTGCTCCCAAAGCGAAGGAGCCAGGACCCAAAGACCTAGCTGGCCTGAAGGGGCCCCAGGGGGCCCCCAAGCAGCCCCTCTCCATTTGGGTCTGGGGGCTTTCGTTGGGCCGGGAACCTGGGAGGTACCTGCCCGGTTGCAGGTCGCGGCCCGAGAAGCACTCTCCAGCCAACGTGCCAAACGTCCAGCGACTGCTCCCAAAGCGAAGGAGCCAGGACCTCCATTTGGGTCTGGGGGCTTTCGTTGGGCCGGGAACCTGGGAGGTACCTGCCCGGTTGCAAATCGCGGCCCGAGAAGCACTCTCCGGCCAACGTGCCAAACGTCCAGCGACTGCTCTCAAAATGAAGCAGCCAGGACCCAAAGACCTAGCTGGCCTGAAGGGGCCCCAGGGGGCCCCCGAGCAGCCCCTCTCCATTTGGGTCTGGGGGCTTTCGTTGGGCCGGGAACCTGGGAGCTACCTGCCCGGTTGCAGGTCGCGGCCCGAGAAGCACTCTCCGGCCAACGTGCCAAACGTCCAGCGACTGCTCTCAAAGCGAAGGAGCCAGGACCCAAAGACCTAGCTGGCCTGAAGGGGCCCCAGGGGGCCCCCAAGCAGCCCCTCTCCATTTGGGTCTGGGGGCTTTCGTTGGGCCGGGAACCTGGGAGGTACCTGACCGGTTGCAGGTCGCGGCCCGAGAAGCACTCTCCGGCCAACGTGCCAAACGTCCAGCGACTGCTCCCAAAGCGAAGGAGCCAGGACCCAAAGACCTAGCTGGCCTGAAGGGGCCCCAGGGGGCCCCCAAGCAGCCCCTCTCCATTTGGGTCTGGGGGCTTTCGTTGGGCCGGGAACCTGGGAGGTACCTGCCCGGTTGCAGGTCGCGGCCCGAGAAGCACTCTCCGGCCAACGTGCCAAACGTCCAGCGACTGCTCCCAAAGCGAAGAAGCCAGGACCCAAAGACCTAGCTGGCCTGAAGGGGCCCCAGGGGGCCCCCGAGCAGCCCCTCTCCATTTGGGTCTGGGGGCTTTCGTTGGGCCGGGAACCTGGGAGGTACCTGACCGGTTGCAGGTCGCGGCCCGAGAAGCACTCTCCGGCCAACGTGCCAAACGTCCAGCGACTGCTCCCAAAGCGAAGGAGCCAGGACCCAAAGACCTAGCTGGCCTGAAGGGGCCCCAGGGGGCCCCCAAGCAGCCCCTCTCCATTTGGGTCTGGGGGCTTTCGTTGGGCCGGGAACCTGGGAGGTACCTGCCCGGTTGCAGGTCGCGGCCCGAGAAGCACTCTCCGGCCAACGTGCCAAACGTCCAGCGACTGCTCCCAAAGCGAAGAAGCCAGGACCCAAAGACCTAGCTGGCCTGAAGGGGCCCCAGGGGGCCCCCAAGCAGCCCCTCTCCATTTGGGTCTGGGGGCTTTCGTTGGGCCGGGACCCTGAAAGGTACCTGCCCGGTTGCAGGTCGCGGCCCGAGAAGCACTCTCCGGCCAACGTGCCAAACGTCCAGCGACTGCTCCCAAAGCGAAGGAGCCAGGACCCAAAGACCTAGCTGGCCTGAAGGGGCCCCAGGGGGCCCCCAAGCAGCCCCTCTCCATTTGGGTCTGGGGGCTTTCGTTGGGCCGGGAACCTGGGAGGTACCTGCCCGGTTGCAGGTCGCGGCCCGAGAAGCACTCTCCGGCCAACATGCCAAACGTCCAGCGACTGCTCCCAAAGCGAAGCAGCCAGGACCCAAAGACCTAGCTGGCCTGAAGGGGCCCCAGGGGGCCCCCAAGCAGCCCCTCTTCATTTGGGTCTGGGGGCTTTCGTTGGGCCGGGAACCTGGGAGGTACCTGCCCGGTTGCAGGTCGCGGCCCGAGAAGCACTCTCCGGCCAACGTGCCAAACGTCCAGCGACTGCTCCCAAAGCGAAGGAGCCAGGACCCAAAGACCTAGCTGGCCTGAAGGGGCCCCAGGGGGCCCCCAAGCAGCCCCTCTCCATTTGGGTCTGGGGGCTTTCGTTGGGCCGGGAACCTGGGAGGTACCTGCCCGGTTGCAGGTCGCGGCCCGAGTAGCACTCTCCGGCCAACGTGCCAAACGTCCAGCGACTGCTCCCAAAGCGAAGGAGCCAGGACCCAAAGACCTAGCTGGCCTGAAGGGGCCCCAGGGGGCCCCCAAGCAGCCCCTCTCCATTTGGGTCTGGGGGCTTTCGTTGGGCCGGGAACCTGGGAGGTACCTGCCCGGTTGCAGGTCGCGGCCCGAGAAGCACTCTCCGGCCAACGTGCCAAACGTCCAGCGACTGCTCTCAAAACGAAGGAGCCAGGACCCAAAGACCTAGCTGGCCTGAAGGGGCCCCAGGGGGCCCCCGAGCAGCCCCTCTCCATTTGGGTCTGGGGGCTTTCGTTGGGCCGGGAACCTGGGAGGTACCTGCCCGGTTGCAGGTCGCGGCCCGAGAAGCACTCTCCGGCCAACGTGCCAAACGTCCAGCGACTGCTCCCAAAGCGAAGGAGCCAGGACCCAAAGACCTAGCTGGCCTGAAGGGGCCCCAGGGGGCCCCCAAGCAGCCCCTCTCCATTTGGGTCTGGGGGCTTTCGTTGGGCCGGGAACCTGGGAGGTACCTGCCCGGTTGCAGGTCGCGGCCCGAGAAGCACTCTCCGGCCAACGTGCCAAACGTCCAGCGACTGCTCCCAAAGCGAAGCAGCCAGGACCCAAAGACCTAGCTGGCCTGAAGGGGCCCCAGGGGGCCCCCAAGCAGCCCCTCTTCATTTGGGTCTGGGGGCTTTCGTTGGGCCGGGAACCTGGGAGGTACCTGCCCGGTTGCAGGTCGCGGCCCGAGAAGCACTCTCCGGCCAACGTGCCAAACGTCCAGCGACTGCTCCCAAAGCGAAGCAGCCAGGACCCAAAGACCTAGCTGGCCTGAAGGGGCCCCAGGGGGCCCCCAAGCAGCCCCTCTCCATTTGGGTCTGGGGGCTTTCGTTGGGCCGGGAACCTGGGAGGTACCTGCCCGGTTGCATGTCGCGGCCCGAGTAGCACTCTCCGGCCAACGTGCCAAACGTCCAGCGACTGCTCCCAAAGCGAAGGAGCCAGGACCCAAAGACCTAGCTGGCCTGAAGGGGCCCCAGGGGGCCCCCAAGCAGCCCCTCTCCATTTGGGTCTGGGGGCTTTCGTTGGGCCGGGAACCTGGGAGGTACCTGCCCGGTTGCAGGTCGCGGCCCGAGAAGCACTCTCCAGCCAACGTGCCAAACGTCCAGCGACTGCTCCCAAAGCGAAGGAGCCAGGACCCAAAGACCTAGCTGGCCTGAAGGGGCCCCAGGGGGCCCCCAAGCAGCCCCTCTCCATTTGGGTCTGGGGGCTTTCGTTGGGCCGGGAACCTGGGAGGTACCTGCCCGGTTGCAAATCGCGGCCCGAGAAGCACTCTCCGGCCAACGTGCCAAACGTCCAGCGACTGCTCTCAAAATGAAGCAGCCAGGACCCAAAGACCTAGCTGGCCTGAAGGGGCCCCAGGGGGCCCCCGAGCAGCCCCTCTCCATTTGGGTCTGGGGGCTTTCGTTGGGCCGGGAACCTGGGAGGTACCTGCCCGGTTGCAGGTCGCGGCCCGAGAAGCACTCTCCGGCCAACGTGCCAAACGTCCAGCGACTGCTCTCAAAGCGAAGGAGCCAGGACCCAAAGACCTAGCTGGCCTGAAGGGGCCCCAGGGGGCCCCCAAGCAGCCCCTCTCCATTTGGGTCTGGGGGCTTTCGTTGGGCCGGGAACCTGGGAGGTACCTGACCGGTTGCAGATCGCGGCCCGAGAAGCACTCTCCGGCCAACGTGCCAAACGTCCAGCGACTGCTCCCAAAGCGAAGGAGCCAGGACCCAAAGACCTAGCTGGCCTGAAGGGGCCCCAGGGGGCCCCCAAGCAGCCCCTCTCCATTTGGGTCTGGGGGCTTTCGTTGGGCCGGGAACCTGGGAGGTACCTGCCCGGTTGCAGGTCGCGGCCCGAGAAGCACTCTCCGGCCAACGTGCCAAACGTCCAGCGACTGCTCCCAAAGCGAAGAAGCCAGGACCCAAAGACCTAGCTGGCCTGAAGGGGCCCCAGGGGGCCCCCAAGCAGCCCCTCTCCATTTGGGTCTGGGGGCTTTCGTTGGGCCGGGAACCTGGGAGGTACCTGCCCGGTTGCAGGTCGCGGCCCGAGAAGCACTCTCTGGCCAACATGCCAAACGTCCAGCGACTGCTCCCAAAGCGAAGCAGCCAGGACCCAAAGACCTAGCTGGCCTGAAGGGGCCCCAGGGGGTCCCCAAGCAGCCCCTCTCCATTTGGGTCTGGGGGCTTTCGTTGGGCCAGGAACCTGGGAGGTACCTGCCCGGTTGCAGGTCGCGGCCCGAGAAGCACTCTCCGGCCAACGTGCCAAACGTCCAGCGACTGCTCCCAAAGCGAAGCAGCCAGGACCCAAAGACCTAGCTGGCCTGAAGGGGCCCCAGGGGGCCCCCAAGCAGCCCCTCTCCATTTGGGTCTGGGGGCTTTCGTTGGGCCGGGACCCTGAAAGGTACCTGCCCGGTTGCAGGTCGCGGCCCGAGAAGCACTCTCCGGCCAACGTGCCAAACGTCCAGCGACTGCTCCCAAAGCGAAGCAGCCAGGACCCAAAGACCTAGCTGGCCTGAAGGGGCCCCAGGGGGCCCCCAAGCAGCCCCTCTCCATTTGGGTCTGGGGGCTTTCGTTGGGCCGGGAACCTGGGAGGTACCTGCCCGGTTGCAGGTCGCGGCCCGAGAAGCACTCTCCGGCCAACATGCCAAACGTCCAGCGACTGCTCCCAAAGCGAAGGAGCCAGGACCCAAAGACCTAGCTGGCCTGAAGGGGCCCCAGGGGGCCCCCAAGCAGCCCCTCTTCATTTGGGTCTGGGGGCTTTCGTTGGGCCGGGAACCTGGGAGGTACCTGCCCGGTTGCAGGTCGCGGCCCGAGAAGCACTCTCCGGCCAACGTGCCAAACGTCCAGCGACTGCTCCCAAAGCGAAGCAGCCAGGACCCAAAGACCTAGCTGGCCTGAAGGGGCCCCAGGGGGCCCCCAAGCAGCCCCTCTCCATTTGGGTCTGGGGGCTTTCGTTGGGCCGGGAACCTGGGAGGTACCTGCCCGGTTGCAGGTCGCGGCCCGAGTAGCACTCTCCGGCCAACGTGCCAAACGTCCAGCGACTGCTCCCAAAGCGAAGGAGCCAGGACCCAAAGACCTAGCTGGCCTGAAGGGGCCCCAGGGGGCCCCCAAGCAGCCCCTCTCCATTTGGGTCTGGGGGCTTTCGTTGGGCCGGGAACCTGGGAGGTACCTGCCCGGTTGCAGGTCGCGGCCCGAGAAGCACTCTCCGGCCAACGTGCCAAACGTCCAGCGACTGCTCCCAAAGCGAAGGAGCCAGGACCCAAAGACCTAGCTGGCCTGAAGGGGCCCCAGGGGGCCCCCAAGCAGCCCCTCTCCATTTGGGTCTGGGGGCTTTCGTTGGGCCGGGAACCTGGGAGGTACCTGCCCGGTTGCAGGTCGCGGCCCGAGAAGCACTCTCCGGCCAACATGCCAAACGTCCAGCGACTGCTCCCAAAGCGAAGCAGCCAGGACCCAAAGACCTAGCTGGCCTGAAGGGGCCCCAGGGGGTCCCCAAGCAGCCCCTCTCCATTTGGGTCTGGGGGCTTTCGTTGGGCCAGGAACCTGGGAGGTACCTGCCCGGTTGCAGGTCGCGGCCCGAGAAGCACTCTCCGGCCAACGTGCCAAACGTCCAGCGACTGCTCCCAAAGCGAAGCAGCCAGGACCCAAAGACCTAGCTGGCCTGAAGGGGCCCCAGGGGGCCCCCAAGCAGCCCCTCTCCATTTGGGTCTGGGGGCTTTCGTTGGGCCGGGAACCTGGGAGGTACCTGCCCGGTTGCAGGTCGCGGCCCGAGTAGCACTCTCCGGCCAACGTGCCAAACGTCCAGCGACTGCTCCCAAAGCGAAGGAGCCAGGACCCAAAGACCTAGCTGGCCTGAAGGGGCCCCAGGGGGCCCCCAAGCAGCCCCTCTCCATTTGGGTCTGGGGGCTTTCGTTGGGCCGGGAACCTGGGAGGTACCTGCCCGGTTGCAGGTCGCGGCCCGAGAAGCACTCTCCGGCCAACGTGCCAAACGTCCAGCGACTGCTCCCAAAGCGAAGCAGCCAGGACCCAAAGACCTAGCTGGCCTGAAGGGGCCCCAGGGGGCCCCCAAGCAGCCCCTCTCCATTTGGGTCTGGGGGCTTTCGTTGGGCCGGGACCCTGGGAGGTACCTGCCCGGTTGCAGGTCGCGGCCCGAGAAGCACTCTCCGGCCAACGTGCCAAACGTCCAGCGACTGCTCCCAAAGCGAAGCAGCCAGGACCCAAAGACCTAGCTGTCCTGAAGGGGCCCCAGGGGGCCCCCAAGCAGCCCCTCTCCATTTGGGTCTGGGGGCTTTCGTTGGGCCGGGAACCTGGGAGGTACCTGCCCGGTTGCAGGTCGCGGCCCGAGAAGCACTCTCTGGCCAACATGCCAAACGTCCAGCGACTGCTCCCAAAGCGAAGCAGCCAGGACCCAAAGACCTAGCTGGCCTGAAGGGGCCCCAGGGGGTCCCCAAGCAGCCCCTCTCCATTTGGGTCTGGGGGCTTTCGTTGGGCCAGGAACCTGGGAGGTACCTGCCCAGTTGCAGGTCGCGGCCCGAGAAGCACTCTCCGGCCAACGTGCCAAACGTCCAGCGACTGCTCCCAAAGCGAAGCAGCCAGGACCCAAAGACCTAGCTGGCCTGAAGGGGCCCCAGGGGGCCCCCAAGCAGCCCCTCTCCATTTGGGTCTGGGGGCTTTCGTTGGGCCGGGACCCTGAAAGGTACCTGCCCGGTTGCAGGTCGCGGCCCGAGAAGCACTCTCCGGCCAACGTGCCAAACGTCCAGCGACTGCTCCCAAAGCGAAGCAGCCAGGACCCAAAGACCTAGCTGGCCTGAAGGGGCCCCAGGGGGCCCCCAAGCAGCCCCTCTCCATTTGGGTCTGGGGGCTTTCGTTGGGCCGGGAACCTGGGAGGTACCTGCCCGGTTGCAGGTCGCGGCCCGAGAAGCACTCTCCGGCCAACATGCCAAACGTCCAGCGACTGCTCCCAAAGCGAAGGAGCCAGGACCCAAAGACCTAGCTGGCCTGAAGGGGCCCCAGGGGGCCCCCAAGCAGCCCCTCTTCATTTGGGTCTGGGGGCTTTCGTTGGGCCGGGAACCTGGGAGGTACCTGCCCGGTTGCAGGTCGCGGCCCGAGAAGCACTCTCCGGCCAACGTGCCAAACGTCCAGCGACTGCTCCCAAAGCGAAGCAGCCAGGACCCAAAGACCTAGCTGGCCTGAAGGGGCCCCAGGGGGCCCCCAAGCAGCCCCTCTCCATTTGGGTCTGGGGGCTTTCGTTGGGCCGGGAACCTGGGAGGTACCTGCCCGGTTGCAGGTCGCGGCCCGAGTAGCACTCTCCGGCCAACGTGCCAAACGTCCAGCGACTGCTCCCAAAGCGAAGGAGCCAGGACCCAAAGACCTAGCTGGCCTGAAGGGGCCCCAGGGGGCCCCCAAGCAGCCCCTCTCCATTTGGGTCTGGGGGCTTTCGTTGGGCCGGGAACCTGGGAGGTACCTGCCCGGTTGCAGGTCGCGGCCCGAGAAGCACTCTCCGGCCAACGTGCCAAACGTCCAGCGACTGCTCCCAAAGCGAAGGAGCCAGGACCCAAAGACCTAGCTGGCCTGAAGGGGCCCCAGGGGGCCCCCAAGCAGCCCCTCTCCATTTGGGTCTGGGGGCTTTCGTTGGGCCGGGAACCTGGGAGGTACCTGCCCGGTTGCAGGTCGCGGCCCGAGAAGCACTCTCCGGCCAACATGCCAAACGTCCAGCGACTGCTCCCAAAGCGAAGCAGCCAGGACCCAAAGACCTAGCTGGCCTGAAGGGGCCCCAGGGGGTCCCCAAGCAGCCCCTCTCCATTTGGGTCTGGGGGCTTTCGTTGGGCCAGGAACCTGGGAGGTACCTGCCCGGTTGCAGGTCGCGGCCCGAGAAGCACTCTCCGGCCAACGTGCCAAACGTCCAGCGACTGCTCCCAAAGCGAAGCAGCCAGGACCCAAAGACCTAGCTGGCCTGAAGGGGCCCCAGGGGGCCCCCAAGCAGCCCCTCTCCATTTGGGTCTGGGGGCTTTCGTTGGGCCGGGAACCTGGGAGGTACCTGCCCGGTTGCAGGTCGCGGCCCGAGTAGCACTCTCCGGCCAACGTGCCAAACGTCCAGCGACTGCTCCCAAAGCGAAGGAGCCAGGACCCAAAGACCTAGCTGGCCTGAAGGGGCCCCAGGGGGCCCCCAAGCAGCCCCTCTCCATTTGGGTCTGGGGGCTTTCGTTGGGCCGGGAACCTGGGAGGTACCTGCCCGGTTGCAGGTCGCGGCCCGAGAAGCACTCTCCGGCCAACGTGCCAAACGTCCAGCGACTGCTCTCAAAACGAAGGAGCCAGGACCCAAAGACCTAGCTGGCCTGAAGGGGCCCCAGGGGGCCCCCGAGCAGCCCCTCTCCATTTGGGTCTGGGGGCTTTCGTTGGGCCGGGAACCTGGCAGGTACCTGCCCGGTTGCAGGTCGCGGCCCGAGAAGCACTCTCCGGCCAACGTGCCAAACGTCCAGCGACTGCTCCCAAAGCGAAGGAGCCAGGACCCAAAGACCTAGCTGGCCTGAAGGGGCCCCAGGGGGCCCCCAAGCAGCCCCTCTCCATTTGGGTCTGGGGGCTTTCGTTGGGCCGGGAACCTGGGAGGTACCTGCCCGGTTGCAGGTCGCGGCCCGAGAAGCACTCTCCGGCCAACGTGCCAAACGTCCAGCGACTGCTCCCAAAGCGAAGGAGCCAGGACCCAAAGACCTAGCTGGCCTGAAGGGGCCCCAGGGGGCCCCCAAGCAGCCCCTCTTCATTTGGGTCTGGGGGCTTTCGTTGGGCCGGGAACCTGGGAGGTACCTGCCCGGTTGCAGGTCGCGGCCCGAGAAGCACTCTCCGGCCAACGTGCCAAACGTCCAGCGACTGCTCCCAAAGCGAAGCAGCCAGGACCCAAAGACCTAGCTGGCCTGAAGGGGCCCCAGGGGGCCCCCAAGCAGCCCCTCTCCATTTGGGTCTGGGGGCTTTCGTTGGGCCGGGAACCTGGGAGGTACCTGCCCGGTTGCAGGTCGCGGCCCGAGTAGCACTCTCCGGCCAACGTGCCAAACGTCCAGCGACTGCTCCCAAAGCGAAGGAGCCAGGACCCAAAGACCTAGCTGGCCTGAAGGGGCCCCAGGGGGCCCCCAAGCAGCCCCTCTCCATTTGGGTCTGGGGGCTTTCGTTGGGCCGGGAACCTGGGAGGTACCTGCCCGGTTGCAGGTCGCGGCCCGAGAAACACTCTCCGGCCAACATGCCAAACGTCCAGCGACTGCTCCCAAAGCGAAGCAGCCAGGACCCAAAGACCTAGCTGGCCTGAAGGGGCCCCAGGGGGTCCCCAAGCAGCCCCTCTCCATTTGGGTCTGGGGGCTTTCGTTGGGCCAGGAACCTGGGAGGTACCTGCCCGGTTGCAGGTCGCGGCCCGAGAAGCACTCTCCGGCCAACATGCCAAACGTCCAGCGACTGCTCCCAAAGCGAAGGAGCCAGGACCCAAAGACCTAGCTGGCCTGAAGGGGCCCCAGGGGGCCCCCAAGCAGCCCCTCTTCATTTGGGTCTGGGGGCTTTCGTTGGGCCGGGAACCTGGGAGGTACCTGCCCGGTTGCAGGTCGCGGCCCGAGAAGCACTCTCCGGCCAACGTGCCAAACGTCCAGCGACTGCTCCCAAAGCGAAGCAGCCAGGACCCAAAGACCTAGCTGGCCTGAAGGGGCCCCAGGGGGCCCCCAAGCAGCCCCTCTCCATTTGGGTCTGGGGGCTTTCGTTGGGCCGGGACCCTGAAAGGTACCTGCCCGGTTGCAGGTCGCGGCCCGAGTAGCACTCTCCGGCCAACGTGCCAAACGTCCAGCGACTGCTCCCAAAGCGAAGGAGCCAGGACCCAAAGACCTAGCTGGCCTGAAGGGGCCCCAGGGGGCCCCCAAGCAGCCCCTCTCCATTTGGGTCTGGGGGCTTTCGTTGGGCCGGGAACCTGGGAGGTACCTGCCCGGTTGCAGGTCGCGGCCCGAGAAACACTCTCCGGCCAACATGCCAAACGTCCAGCGACTGCTCCCAAAGCGAAGCAGCCAGGACCCAAAGACCTAGCTGGCCTGAAGGGGCCCCAGGGGGTCCCCAAGCAGCCCCTCTCCATTTGGGTCTGGGGGCTTTCGTTGGGCCAGGAACCTGGGAGGTACCTGCCCGGTTGCAGGTCGCGGCCCGAGAAGCACTCTCCGGCCAACATGCCAAACGTCCAGCGACTGCTCCCAAAGCGAAGGAGCCAGGACCCAAAGACCTAGCTGGCCTGAAGGGGCCCCAGGGGGCCCCCAAGCAGCCCCTCTTCATTTGGGTCTGGGGGCTTTCGTTGGGCCGGGAACCTGGGAGGTACCTGCCCGGTTGCAGGTCGCGGCCCGAGAAGCACTCTCCGGCCAACGTGCCAAACGTCCAGCGACTGCTCCCAAAGCGAAGCAGCCAGGACCCAAAGACCTAGCTGGCCTGAAGGGGCCCCAGGGGGCCCCCAAGCAGCCCCTCTCCATTTGGGTCTGGGGGCTTTCGTTGGGCCGGGAACCTGGGAGGTACCTGCCCGGTTGCAGGTCGCGGCCCGAGTAGCACTCTCCGGCCAACGTGCCAAACGTCCAGCGACTGCTCCCAAAGCGAAGGAGCCAGGACCCAAAGACCTAGCTGGCCTGAAGGGGCCCCAGGGGGCCCCCAAGCAGCCCCTCTCCATTTGGGTCTGGGGGCTTTCGTTGGGCCGGGAACCTGGGAGGTACCTGCCCGGTTGCAGGTCGCGGCCCGAGAAGCACTCTCCGGCCAACGTGCCAAACGTCCAGCGACTGCTCCCAAAGCGAAGGAGCCAGGACCCAAAGACCTAGCTGGCCTGAAGGGGCCCCAGGGGGCCCCCAAGCAGCCCCTCTCCATTTGGGTCTGGGGGCTTTCGTTGGGCCGGGAACCTGGGAGGTACCTGCCCGGTTGCAGGTCGCGGCCCGAGAAGCACTCTCCAGCCAACGTGCCAAACGTCCAGCGACTGCTCCCAAAGCGAAGGAGCCAGGACCCAAAGACCTAGCTGGCCTGAAGGGGCCCCAGGGGGCCCCCGAGCAGCCCCTCTCCATTTGGGTCTGGGGGCTTTCGTTGGGCCGGGAACCTGGGAGGTACCTGCCCGGTTGCAAATCGCGGCCCGAGAAGCACTCTCCGGCCAACGTGCCAAACGTCCAGCGACTGCTCTCAAAATGAAGCAGCCAGGACCCAAAGACCTAGCTGGCCTGAAGGGGCCCCAGGGGGCCCCCGAGCAGCCCCTCTCCATTTGGGTCTGGGGGCTTTCGTTGGGCCGGGAACCTGGGAGCTACCTGCCCGGTTGCAGGTCGCGGCCCGAGAAGCACTCTCCGGCCAACGTGCCAAACGTCCAGCGACTGCTCTCAAAGCGAAGGAGCCAGGACCCAAAGACCTAGCTGGCCTGAAGGGGCCCCAGGGGGCCCCCAAGCAGCCCCTCTCCATTTGGGTCTGGGGGCTTTCGTTGGGCCGGGAACCTGGGAGGTACCTGACCGGTTGCAGGTCGCGGCCCGAGAAGCACTCTCCGGCCAACGTGCCAAACGTCCAGCGACTGCTCCCAAAGCGAAGGAGCCAGGACCCAAAGACCTAGCTGGCCTGAAGGGGCCCCAGGGGGTCCCCAAGCAGCCCCTCTCCATTTGGGTCTGGGGGCTTTCGTTGGGCCAGGAACCTGGGAGGTACCTGCCCAGTTGCAGGTCGCGGCCCGAGAAGCACTCTCCGGCCAACGTGCCAAACGTCCAGCGACTGCTCCCAAAGCGAAGCAGCCAGGACCCAAAGACCTAGCTGGCCTGAAGGGGCCCCAGGGGGCCCCCAAGCAGCCCCTCTCCATTTGGGTCTGGGGGCTTTCGTTGGGCCGGGACCCTGAAAGGTACCTGCCCGGTTGCAGGTCGCGGCCCGAGAAGCACTCTCCGGCCAACGTGCCAAACGTCCAGCGACTGCTCCCAAAGCGAAGCAGCCAGGACCCAAAGACCTAGCTGGCCTGAAGGGGCCCCAGGGGGCCCCCAAGCAGCCCCTCTCCATTTGGGTCTGGGGGCTTTCGTTGGGCCGGGAACCTGGGAGGTACCTGCCCGGTTGCAGGTCGCGGCCCGAGAAGCACTCTCCGGCCAACATGCCAAACGTCCAGCGACTGCTCCCAAAGCGAAGGAGCCAGGACCCAAAGACCTAGCTGGCCTGAAGGGGCCCCAGGGGGCCCCCAAGCAGCCCCTCTTCATTTGGGTCTGGGGGCTTTCGTTGGGCCGGGAACCTGGGAGGTACCTGCCCGGTTGCAGGTCGCGGCCCGAGAAGCACTCTCCGGCCAACGTGCCAAACGTCCAGCGACTGCTCCCAAAGCGAAGCAGCCAGGACCCAAAGACCTAGCTGGCCTGAAGGGGCCCCAGGGGGCCCCCAAGCAGCCCCTCTCCATTTGGGTCTGGGGGCTTTCGTTGGGCCGGGAACCTGGGAGGTACCTGCCCGGTTGCAGGTCGCGGCCCGAGTAGCACTCTCCGGCCAACGTGCCAAACGTCCAGCGACTGCTCCCAAAGCGAAGGAGCCAGGACCCAAAGACCTAGCTGGCCTGAAGGGGCCCCAGGGGGCCCCCAAGCAGCCCCTCTCCATTTGGGTCTGGGGGCTTTCGTTGGGCCGGGAACCTGGGAGGTACCTGCCCGGTTGCAGGTCGCGGCCCGAGAAGCACTCTCCGGCCAACGTGCCAAACGTCCAGCGACTGCTCCCAAAGCGAAGGAGCCAGGACCCAAAGACCTAGCTGGCCTGAAGGGGCCCCAGGGGGCCCCCAAGCAGCCCCTCTCCATTTGGGTCTGGGGGCTTTCGTTGGGCCGGGAACCTGGGAGGTACCTGCCCGGTTGCAGGTCGCGGCCCGAGAAGCACTCTCCGGCCAACATGCCAAACGTCCAGCGACTGCTCCCAAAGCGAAGCAGCCAGGACCCAAAGACCTAGCTGGCCTGAAGGGGCCCCAGGGGGTCCCCAAGCAGCCCCTCTCCATTTGGGTCTGGGGGCTTTCGTTGGGCCAGGAACCTGGGAGGTACCTGCCCGGTTGCAGGTCGCGGCCCGAGAAGCACTCTCCGGCCAACGTGCCAAACGTCCAGCGACTGCTCCCAAAGCGAAGCAGCCAGGACCCAAAGACCTAGCTGGCCTGAAGGGGCCCCAGGGGGCCCCCAAGCAGCCCCTCTCCATTTGGGTCTGGGGGCTTTCGTTGGGCCGGGAACCTGGGAGGTACCTGCCCGGTTGCAGGTCGCGGCCCGAGTAGCACTCTCCGGCCAACGTGCCAAACGTCCAGCGACTGCTCCCAAAGCGAAGGAGCCAGGACCCAAAGACCTAGCTGGCCTGAAGGGGCCCCAGGGGGCCCCCAAGCAGCCCCTCTCCATTTGGGTCTGGGGGCTTTCGTTGGGCCGGGAACCTGGGAGGTACCTGCCCGGTTGCAGGTCGCGGCCCGAGAAGCACTCTCCGGCCAACGTGCCAAACGTCCAGCGACTGCTCTCAAAACGAAGGAGCCAGGACCCAAAGACCTAGCTGGCCTGAAGGGGCCCCAGGGGGCCCCCGAGCAGCCCCTCTCCATTTGGGTCTGGGGGCTTTCGTTGGGCCGGGAACCTGGCAGGTACCTGCCCGGTTGCAGGTCGCGGCCCGAGAAGCACTCTCCGGCCAACGTGCCAAACGTCCAGCGACTGCTCCCAAAGCGAAGGAGCCAGGACCCAAAGACCTAGCTGGCCTGAAGGGGCCCCAGGGGGCCCCCAAGCAGCCCCTCTCCATTTGGGTCTGGGGGCTTTCGTTGGGCCGGGAACCTGGGAGGTACCTGCCCGGTTGCAGGTCGCGGCCCGAGTAGCACTCTCCGGCCAACGTGCCAAACGTCCAGCGACTGCTCCCAAAGCGAAGCAGCCAGGACCCAAAGACCTAGCTGGCCTGAAGGGGCCCCAGGGGGCCCCCAAGCAGCCCCTCTTCATTTGGGTCTGGGGGCTTTCGTTGGGCCGGGAACCTGGGAGGTACCTGCCCGGTTGCAGGTCGCGGCCCGAGAAGCACTCTCCGGCCAACGTGCCAAACGTCCAGCGACTGCTCCCAAAGCGAAGCAGCCAGGACCCAAAGACCTAGCTGGCCTGAAGGGGCCCCAGGGGGCCCCCAAGCAGCCCCTCTCCATTTGGGTCTGGGGGCTTTCGTTGGGCCGGGAACCTGGGAGGTACCTGCCCGGTTGCAGGTCGCGGCCCGAGTAGCACTCTCCGGCCAACGTGCCAAACGTCCAGCGACTGCTCCCAAAGCGAAGGAGCCAGGACCCAAAGACCTAGCTGGCCTGAAGGGGCCCCAGGGGGCCCCCAAGCAGCCCCTCTCCATTTGGGTCTGGGGGCTTTCGTTGGGCCGGGAACCTGGGAGGTACCTGCCCGGTTGCAGGTCGCGGCCCGAGAAACACTCTCCGGCCAACATGCCAAACGTCCAGCGACTGCTCCCAAAGCGAAGCAGCCAGGACCCAAAGACCTAGCTGGCCTGAAGGGGCCCCAGGGGGTCCCCAAGCAGCCCCTCTCCATTTGGGTCTGGGGGCTTTCGTTGGGCCAGGAACCTGGGAGGTACCTGCCCGGTTGCAGGTCGCGGCCCGAGAAGCACTCTCCGGCCAACATGCCAAACGTCCAGCGACTGCTCCCAAAGCGAAGGAGCCAGGACCCAAAGACCTAGCTGGCCTGAAGGGGCCCCAGGGGGCCCCCAAGCAGCCCCTCTTCATTTGGGTCTGGGGGCTTTCGTTGGGCCGGGAACCTGGGAGGTACCTGCCCGGTTGCAGGTCGCGGCCCGAGAAGCACTCTCCGGCCAACGTGCCAAACGTCCAGCGACTGCTCCCAAAGCGAAGCAGCCAGGACCCAAAGACCTAGCTGGCCTGAAGGGGCCCCAGGGGGCCCCCAAGCAGCCCCTCTCCATTTGGGTCTGGGGGCTTTCGTTGGGCCGGGACCCTGAAAGGTACCTGCCCGGTTGCAGGTCGCGGCCCGAGTAGCACTCTCCGGCCAACGTGCCAAACGTCCAGCGACTGCTCCCAAAGCGAAGGAGCCAGGACCCAAAGACCTAGCTGGCCTGAAGGGGCCCCAGGGGGCCCCCAAGCAGCCCCTCTCCATTTGGGTCTGGGGGCTTTCGTTGGGCCGGGAACCTGGGAGGTACCTGCCCGGTTGCAGGTCGCGGCCCGAGAAACACTCTCCGGCCAACATGCCAAACGTCCAGCGACTGCTCCCAAAGCGAAGCAGCCAGGACCCAAAGACCTAGCTGGCCTGAAGGGGCCCCAGGGGGTCCCCAAGCAGCCCCTCTCCATTTGGGTCTGGGGGCTTTCGTTGGGCCAGGAACCTGGGAGGTACCTGCCCGGTTGCAGGTCGCGGCCCGAGAAGCACTCTCCGGCCAACATGCCAAACGTCCAGCGACTGCTCCCAAAGCGAAGGAGCCAGGACCCAAAGACCTAGCTGGCCTGAAGGGGCCCCAGGGGGCCCCCAAGCAGCCCCTCTTCATTTGGGTCTGGGGGCTTTCGTTGGGCCGGGAACCTGGGAGGTACCTGCCCGGTTGCAGGTCGCGGCCCGAGAAGCACTCTCCGGCCAACGTGCCAAACGTCCAGCGACTGCTCCCAAAGCGAAGCAGCCAGGACCCAAAGACCTAGCTGGCCTGAAGGGGCCCCAGGGGGCCCCCAAGCAGCCCCTCTCCATTTGGGTCTGGGGGCTTTCGTTGGGCCGGGAACCTGGGAGGTACCTGCCCGGTTGCAGGTCGCGGCCCGAGTAGCACTCTCCGGCCAACGTGCCAAACGTCCAGCGACTGCTCCCAAAGCGAAGGAGCCAGGACCCAAAGACCTAGCTGGCCTGAAGGGGCCCCAGGGGGCCCCCAAGCAGCCCCTCTCCATTTGGGTCTGGGGGCTTTCGTTGGGCCGGGAACCTGGGAGGTACCTGCGCGGTTGCAGGTCGCGGCCCGAGAAGCACTCTCCGGCCAACGTGCCAAACGTCCAGCGACTGCTCCCAAAGCGAAGGAGCCAGGACCCAAAGACCTAGCTGGCCTGAAGGGGCCCCAGGGGGCCCCCAAGCAGCCCCTCTCCATTTGGGTCTGGGGGCTTTCGTTGGGCCGGGAACCTGGGAGGTACCTGCCCGGTTGCAGGTCGCGGCCCGAGAAGCACTCTCCAGCCAACGTGCCAAACGTCCAGCGACTGCTCCCAAAGCGAAGGAGCCAGGACCCAAAGACCTAGCTGGCCTGAAGGGGCCCCAGGGGGCCCCCGAGCAGCCCCTCTCCATTTGGGTCTGGGGGCTTTCGTTGGGCCGGGAACCTGGGAGGTACCTGCCCGGTTGCAAATCGCGGCCCGAGAAGCACTCTCCGGCCAACGTGCCAAACGTCCAGCGACTGCTCTCAAAATGAAGCAGCCAGGACCCAAAGACCTAGCTGGCCTGAAGGGGCCCCAGGGGGCCCCCGAGCAGCCCCTCTCCATTTGGGTCTGGGGGCTTTCGTTGGGCCGGGAACCTGGGAGCTACCTGCCCGGTTGCAGGTCGCGGCCCGAGAAGCACTCTCCGGCCAACGTGCCAAACGTCCAGCGACTGCTCTCAAAGCGAAGGAGCCAGGACCCAAAGACCTAGCTGGCCTGAAGGGGCCCCAGGGGGCCCCCAAGCAGCCCCTCTCCATTTGGGTCTGGGGGCTTTCGTTGGGCCGGGAACCTGGGAGGTACCTGACCGGTTGCAGGTCGCGGCCCGAGAAGCACTCTCCGGCCAACGTGCCAAACGTCCAGCGACTGCTCCCAAAGCGAAGGAGCCAGGACCCAAAGACCTAGCTGGCCTGAAGGGGCCCCAGGGGGCCCCCAAGCAGCCCCTCTCCATTTGGGTCTGGGGGCTTTCGTTGGGCCGGGAACCTGGGAGGTACCTGCCCGGTTGCAGGTCGCGGCCCGAGAAGCACTCTCCGGCCAACATGCCAAACGTCCAGCGACTGCTCCCAAAGCGAAGAAGCCAGGACCCAAAGACCTAGCTGGCCTGAAGGGGCCCCAGGGGGCCCCCGAGCAGCCCCTCTCCATTTGGGTCTGGGGGCTTTCGTTGGGCCGGGAACCTGGGAGGTACCTGACCGGTTGCAGGTCGCGGCCCGAGAAGCACTCTCCGGCCAACGTGCCAAACGTCCAGCGACTGCTCCCAAAGCGAAGGAGCCAGGACCCAAAGACCTAGCTGGCCTGAAGGGGCCCCAGGGGGCCCCCAAGCAGCCCCTCTCCATTTGGGTCTGGGGGCTTTCGTTGGGCCGGGAACCTGGGAGGTACCTGCCCGGTTGCAGGTCGCGGCCCGAGAAGCACTCTCCGGCCAACGTGCCAAACGTCCAGCGACTGCTCCCAAAGCGAAGAAGCCAGGACCCAAAGACCTAGCTGGCCTGAAGGGGCCCCAGGGGGCCCCCAAGCAGCCCCTCTCCATTTGGGTCTGGGGGCTTTCGTTGGGCCGGGACCCTGAAAGGTACCTGCCCGGTTGCAGGTCGCGGCCCGAGAAGCACTCTCCGGCCAACGTGCCAAACGTCCAGCGACTGCTCCCAAAGCGAAGGAGCCAGGACCCAAAGACCTAGCTGGCCTGAAGGGGCCCCAGGGGGCCCCCAAGCAGCCCCTCTCCATTTGGGTCTGGGGGCTTTCGTTGGGCCGGGAACCTGGGAGGTACCTGCCCGGTTGCAGGTCGCGGCCCGAGAAGCACTCTCCGGCCAACATGCCAAACGTCCAGCGACTGCTCCCAAAGCGAAGCAGCCAGGACCCAAAGACCTAGCTGGCCTGAAGGGGCCCCAGGGGGCCCCCAAGCAGCCCCTCTTCATTTGGGTCTGGGGGCTTTCGTTGGGCCGGGAACCTGGGAGGTACCTGCCCGGTTGCAGGTCGCGGCCCGAGAAGCACTCTCCGGCCAACGTGCCAAACGTCCAGCGACTGCTCCCAAAGCGAAGGAGCCAGGACCCAAAGACCTAGCTGGCCTGAAGGGGCCCCAGGGGGCCCCCAAGCAGCCCCTCTCCATTTGGGTCTGGGGGCTTTCGTTGGGCCGGGAACCTGGGAGGTACCTGCCCGGTTGCAGGTCGCGGCCCGAGTAGCACTCTCCGGCCAACGTGCCAAACGTCCAGCGACTGCTCCCAAAGCGAAGGAGCCAGGACCCAAAGACCTAGCTGGCCTGAAGGGGCCCCAGGGGGCCCCCAAGCAGCCCCTCTCCATTTGGGTCTGGGGGCTTTCGTTGGGCCGGGAACCTGGGAGGTACCTGCCCGGTTGCAGGTCGCGGCCCGAGAAGCACTCTCCGGCCAACGTGCCAAACGTCCAGCGACTGCTCTCAAAACGAAGGAGCCAGGACCCAAAGACCTAGCTGGCCTGAAGGGGCCCCAGGGGGCCCCCGAGCAGCCCCTCTCCATTTGGGTCTGGGGGCTTTCGTTGGGCCGGGAACCTGGGAGGTACCTGCCCGGTTGCAGGTCGCGGCCCGAGAAGCACTCTCCGGCCAACGTGCCAAACGTCCAGCGACTGCTCCCAAAGCGAAGGAGCCAGGACCCAAAGACCTAGCTGGCCTGAAGGGGCCCCAGGGGGCCCCCAAGCAGCCCCTCTCCATTTGGGTCTGGGGGCTTTCGTTGGGCCGGGAACCTGGGAGGTACCTGCCCGGTTGCAGGTCGCGGCCCGAGAAGCACTCTCCGGCCAACGTGCCAAACGTCCAGCGACTGCTCCCAAAGCGAAGCAGCCAGGACCCAAAGACCTAGCTGGCCTGAAGGGGCCCCAGGGGGCCCCCAAGCAGCCCCTCTTCATTTGGGTCTGGGGGCTTTCGTTGGGCCGGGAACCTGGGAGGTACCTGCCCGGTTGCAGGTCGCGGCCCGAGAAGCACTCTCCGGCCAACGTGCCAAACGTCCAGCGACTGCTCCCAAAGCGAAGCAGCCAGGACCCAAAGACCTAGCTGGCCTGAAGGGGCCCCAGGGGGCCCCCAAGCAGCCCCTCTCCATTTGGGTCTGGGGGCTTTCGTTGGGCCGGGAACCTGGGAGGTACCTGCCCGGTTGCATGTCGCGGCCCGAGTAGCACTCTCCGGCCAACGTGCCAAACGTCCAGCGACTGCTCCCAAAGCGAAGGAGCCAGGACCCAAAGACCTAGCTGGCCTGAAGGGGCCCCAGGGGGCCCCCAAGCAGCCCCTCTCCATTTGGGTCTGGGGGCTTTCGTTGGGCCGGGAACCTGGGAGGTACCTGCCCGGTTGCAGGTCGCGGCCCGAGAAGCACTCTCCAGCCAACGTGCCAAACGTCCAGCGACTGCTCCCAAAGCGAAGGAGCCAGGACCCAAAGACCTAGCTGGCCTGAAGGGGCCCCAGGGGGCCCCCAAGCAGCCCCTCTCCATTTGGGTCTGGGGGCTTTCGTTGGGCCGGGAACCTGGGAGGTACCTGCCCGGTTGCAAATCGCGGCCCGAGAAGCACTCTCCGGCCAACGTGCCAAACGTCCAGCGACTGCTCTCAAAATGAAGCAGCCAGGACCCAAAGACCTAGCTGGCCTGAAGGGGCCCCAGGGGGCCCCCGAGCAGCCCCTCTCCATTTGGGTCTGGGGGCTTTCGTTGGGCCGGGAACCTGGGAGGTACCTGCCCGGTTGCAGGTCGCGGCCCGAGAAGCACTCTCCGGCCAACGTGCCAAACGTCCAGCGACTGCTCTCAAAGCGAAGGAGCCAGGACCCAAAGACCTAGCTGGCCTGAAGGGGCCCCAGGGGGCCCCCAAGCAGCCCCTCTCCATTTGGGTCTGGGGGCTTTCGTTGGGCCGGGAACCTGGGAGGTACCTGACCGGTTGCAGATCGCGGCCCGAGAAGCACTCTCCGGCCAACGTGCCAAACGTCCAGCGACTGCTCCCAAAGCGAAGGAGCCAGGACCCAAAGACCTAGCTGGCCTGAAGGGGCCCCAGGGGGCCCCCAAGCAGCCCCTCTCCATTTGGGTCTGGGGGCTTTCGTTGGGCCGGGAACCTGGGAGGTACCTGCCCGGTTGCAGGTCGCGGCCCGAGAAGCACTCTCCGGCCAACGTGCCAAACGTCCAGCGACTGCTCCCAAAGCGAAGAAGCCAGGACCCAAAGACCTAGCTGGCCTGAAGGGGCCCCAGGGGGCCCCCAAGCAGCCCCTCTCCATTTGGGTCTGGGGGCTTTCGTTGGGCCGGGAACCTGAAAGGTACCTGCCCGGTTGCAGGTCGCGGCCCGAGAAGCACTCTCCGGCCAACGTGCCAAACGTCCAGCGACTGCTCCCAAAGCGAAGGAGCCAGGACCCAAAGACCTAGCTGGCCTGAAGGGGCCCCAGGGGGCCCCCAAGCAGCCCCTCTCCATTTGGGTCTGGGGGCTTTCGTTGGGCCGGGAACCTGGGAGGTACCTGCCCGGTTGCAGGTCGCGGCCTGAGAAGCACTCTCCGGCCAACATGCCAAACGTCCAGCGACTGCTCCCAAAGCGAAGCAGCCAGGACCCAAAGACCTAGCTGGCCTGAAGGGGCCCCAGGGGGCCCCCAAGCAGCCCCTCTTCATTTGGGTCTGGGGGCTTTCGTTGGGCCGGGAACCTGGGAGGTACCTGCCCGGTTGCAGGTCGCGGCCCGAGAAGCACTCTCCGGCCAACGTGCCAAACGTCCAGCGACTGCTCCCAAAGCGAAGCAGCCAGGACCCAAAGACCTAGCTGGCCTGAAGGGGCCCCAGGGGGCCCCCAAGCAGCCCCTCTCCATTTGGGTCTGGGGGCTTTCGTTGGGCCGGGAACCTGGGAGGTACCTGCCCGGTTGCAGGTCGCGGCCCGAGTAGCACTCTCCGGCCAACGTGCCAAACGTCCAGCGACTGCTCCCAAAGCGAAGCAGCCAGGACCCAAAGACCTAGCTGGCCTGAAGGGGCCCCAGGGGGCCCCCAAGCAGCCCCTCTCCATTTGGGTCTGGGGGCTTTCGTTGGGCCGGGAACCTGGGAGGTACCTGCCCGGTTGCAGGTCGCGGCCCGAGAAGCACTCTCCGGCCAACGTGCCAAACGTCCAGCGACTGCTCCCAAAGCGAAGCAGCCAGGACCCAAAGACCTAGCTGGCCTGAAGGGGCCCCAGGGGGCCCCCAAGCAGCCCCTCTCCATTTGGGTCTGGGGGCTTTCGTTGGGCCGGGACCCTGGGAGGTACCTGCCCGGTTGCAGGTCGCGGCCCGAGAAGCACTCTCCGGCCAACGTGCCAAACGTCCAGCGACTGCTCCCAAAGCGAAGCAGCCAGGACCCAAAGACCTAGCTGGCCTGAAGGGGCCCCAGGGGGCCCCCAAGCAGCCCCTCTCCATTTGGGTCTGGGGGCTTTCGTTGGGCCGGGAACCTGGGAGGTACCTGCCCGGTTGCAGGTCGCGGCCCGAGAAGCACTCTCTGGCCAACATGCCAAACGTCCAGCGACTGCTCCCAAAGCGAAGCAGCCAGGACCCAAAGACCTAGCTGGCCTGAAGGGGCCCCAGGGGGTCCCCAAGCAGCCCCTCTCCATTTGGGTCTGGGGGCTTTCGTTGGGCCAGGAACCTGGGAGGTACCTGCCCAGTTGCAGGTCGCGGCCCGAGAAGCACTCTCCGGCCAACGTGCCAAACGTCCAGCGACTGCTCCCAAAGCGAAGCAGCCAGGACCCAAAGACCTAGCTGGCCTGAAGGGGCCCCAGGGGGCCCCCAAGCAGCCCCTCTCCATTTGGGTCTGGGGGCTTTCGTTGGGCCGGGACCCTGAAAGGTACCTGCCCGGTTGCAGGTCGCGGCCCGAGAAGCACTCTCCGGCCAACGTGCCAAACGTCCAGCGACTGCTCCCAAAGCGAAGCAGCCAGGACCCAAAGACCTAGCTGGCCTGAAGGGGCCCCAGGGGGCCCCCAAGCAGCCCCTCTCCATTTGGGTCTGGGGGCTTTCGTTGGGCCGGGAACCTGGGAGGTACCTGCCCGGTTGCAGGTCGCGGCCCGAGAAGCACTCTCCGGCCAACATGCCAAACGTCCAGCGACTGCTCCCAAAGCGAAGGAGCCAGGACCCAAAGACCTAGCTGGCCTGAAGGGGCCCCAGGGGGCCCCCAAGCAGCCCCTCTTCATTTGGGTCTGGGGGCTTTCGTTGGGCCGGGAACCTGGGAGGTACCTGCCCGGTTGCAGGTCGCGGCCCGAGAAGCACTCTCCGGCCAACGTGCCAAACGTCCAGCGACTGCTCCCAAAGCGAAGCAGCCAGGACCCAAAGACCTAGCTGGCCTGAAGGGGCCCCAGGGGGCCCCCAAGCAGCCCCTCTCCATTTGGGTCTGGGGGCTTTCGTTGGGCCGGGAACCTGGGAGGTACCTGCCCGGTTGCAGGTCGCGGCCCGAGTAGCACTCTCCGGCCAACGTGCCAAACGTCCAGCGACTGCTCCCAAAGCGAAGGAGCCAGGACCCAAAGACCTAGCTGGCCTGAAGGGGCCCCAGGGGGCCCCCAAGCAGCCCCTCTCCATTTGGGTCTGGGGGCTTTCGTTGGGCCGGGAACCTGGGAGGTACCTGCCCGGTTGCAGGTCGCGGCCCGAGAAGCACTCTCCGGCCAACGTGCCAAACGTCCAGCGACTGCTCCCAAAGCGAAGGAGCCAGGACCCAAAGACCTAGCTGGCCTGAAGGGGCCCCAGGGGGCCCCCAAGCAGCCCCTCTCCATTTGGGTCTGGGGGCTTTCGTTGGGCCGGGAACCTGGGAGGTACCTGCCCGGTTGCAGGTCGCGGCCCGAGAAGCACTCTCCGGCCAACATGCCAAACGTCCAGCGACTGCTCCCAAAGCGAAGCAGCCAGGACCCAAAGACCTAGCTGGCCTGAAGGGGCCCCAGGGGGTCCCCAAGCAGCCCCTCTCCATTTGGGTCTGGGGGCTTTCGTTGGGCCAGGAACCTGGGAGGTACCTGCCCGGTTGCAGGTCGCGGCCCGAGAAGCACTCTCCGGCCAACGTGCCAAACGTCCAGCGACTGCTCCCAAAGCGAAGCAGCCAGGACCCAAAGACCTAGCTGGCCTGAAGGGGCCCCAGGGGGCCCCCAAGCAGCCCCTCTCCATTTGGGTCTGGGGGCTTTCGTTGGGCCGGGAACCTGGGAGGTACCTGCCCGGTTGCAGGTCGCGGCCCGAGTAGCACTCTCCGGCCAACGTGCCAAACGTCCAGCGACTGCTCCCAAAGCGAAGGAGCCAGGACCCAAAGACCTAGCTGGCCTGAAGGGGCCCCAGGGGGCCCCCAAGCAGCCCCTCTCCATTTGGGTCTGGGGGCTTTCGTTGGGCCGGGAACCTGGGAGGTACCTGCCCGGTTGCAGGTCGCGGCCCGAGAAGCACTCTCCGGCCAACGTGCCAAACGTCCAGCGACTGCTCTCAAAACGAAGGAGCCAGGACCCAAAGACCTAGCTGGCCTGAAGGGGCCCCAGGGGGCCCCCGAGCAGCCCCTCTCCATTTGGGTCTGGGGGCTTTCGTTGGGCCGGGAACCTGGCAGGTACCTGCCCGGTTGCAGGTCGCGGCCCGAGAAGCACTCTCCGGCCAACGTGCCAAACGTCCAGCGACTGCTCCCAAAGCGAAGGAGCCAGGACCCAAAGACCTAGCTGGCCTGAAGGGGCCCCAGGGGGCCCCCAAGCAGCCCCTCTCCATTTGGGTCTGGGGGCTTTCGTTGGGCCGGGAACCTGGGAGGTACCTGCCCGGTTGCAGGTCGCGGCCCGAGAAGCACTCTCCGGCCAACGTGCCAAACGTCCAGCGACTGCTCCCAAAGCGAAGCAGCCAGGACCCAAAGACCTAGCTGGCCTGAAGGGGCCCCAGGGGGCCCCCAAGCAGCCCCTCTTCATTTGGGTCTGGGGGCTTTCGTTGGGCCGGGAACCTGGGAGGTACCTGCCCGGTTGCAGGTCGCGGCCCGAGAAGCACTCTCCGGCCAACGTGCCAAACGTCCAGCGACTGCTCCCAAAGCGAAGCAGCCAGGACCCAAAGACCTAGCTGGCCTGAAGGGGCCCCAGGGGGCCCCCAAGCAGCCCCTCTCCATTTGGGTCTGGGGGCTTTCGTTGGGCCGGGAACCTGGGAGGTACCTGCCCGGTTGCAGGTCGCGGCCCGAGTAGCACTCTCCGGCCAACGTGCCAAACGTCCAGCGACTGCTCCCAAAGCGAAGGAGCCAGGACCCAAAGACCTAGCTGGCCTGAAGGGGCCCCAGGGGGCCCCCAAGCAGCCCCTCTCCATTTGGGTCTGGGGGCTTTCGTTGGGCCGGGAACCTGGGAGGTACCTGCCCGGTTGCAGGTCGCGGCCCGAGAAACACTCTCCGGCCAACATGCCAAACGTCCAGCGACTGCTCCCAAAGCGAAGCAGCCAGGACCCAAAGACCTAGCTGGCCTGAAGGGGCCCCAGGGGGTCCCCAAGCAGCCCCTCTCCATTTGGGTCTGGGGGCTTTCGTTGGGCCAGGAACCTGGGAGGTACCTGCCCGGTTGCAGGTCGCGGCCCGAGAAGCACTCTCCGGCCAACATGCCAAACGTCCAGCGACTGCTCCCAAAGCGAAGGAGCCAGGACCCAAAGACCTAGCTGGCCTGAAGGGGCCCCAGGGGGCCCCCAAGCAGCCCCTCTTCATTTGGGTCTGGGGGCTTTCGTTGGGCCGGGAACCTGGGAGGTACCTGCCCGGTTGCAGGTCGCGGCCCGAGAAGCACTCTCCGGCCAACGTGCCAAACGTCCAGCGACTGCTCCCAAAGCGAAGCAGCCAGGACCCAAAGACCTAGCTGGCCTGAAGGGGCCCCAGGGGGCCCCCAAGCAGCCCCTCTCCATTTGGGTCTGGGGGCTTTCGTTGGGCCGGGAACCTGGGAGGTACCTGCCCGGTTGCAGGTCGCGGCCCGAGTAGCACTCTCCGGCCAACGTGCCAAACGTCCAGCGACTGCTCCCAAAGCGAAGGAGCCAGGACCCAAAGACCTAGCTGGCCTGAAGGGGCCCCAGGGGGCCCCCAAGCAGCCCCTCTCCATTTGGGTCTGGGGGCTTTCGTTGGGCCGGGAACCTGGGAGGTACCTGCCCGGTTGCAGGTCGCGGCCCGAGAAGCACTCTCCGGCCAACGTGCCAAACGTCCAGCGACTGCTCCCAAAGCGAAGGAGCCAGGACCCAAAGACCTAGCTGGCCTGAAGGGGCCCCAGGGGGCCCCCAAGCAGCCCCTCTCCATTTGGGTCTGGGGGCTTTCGTTGGGCCGGGAACCTGGGAGGTACCTGCCCGGTTGCAGGTCGCGGCCCGAGAAGCACTCTCCAGCCAACGTGCCAAACGTCCAGCGACTGCTCCCAAAGCGAAGGAGCCAGGACCCAAAGACCTAGCTGGCCTGAAGGGGCCCCAGGGGGCCCCCGAGCAGCCCCTCTCCATTTGGGTCTGGGGGCTTTCGTTGGGCCGGGAACCTGGGAGGTACCTGCCCGGTTGCAAATCGCGGCCCGAGAAGCACTCTCCGGCCAACGTGCCAAACGTCCAGCGACTGCTCTCAAAATGAAGCAGCCAGGACCCAAAGACCTAGCTGGCCTGAAGGGGCCCCAGGGGGCCCCCGAGCAGCCCCTCTCCATTTGGGTCTGGGGGCTTTCGTTGGGCCGGGAACCTGGGAGCTACCTGCCCGGTTGCAGGTCGCGGCCCGAGAAGCACTCTCCGGCCAACGTGCCAAACGTCCAGCGACTGCTCTCAAAGCGAAGGAGCCAGGACCCAAAGACCTAGCTGGCCTGAAGGGGCCCCAGGGGGCCCCCAAGCAGCCCCTCTCCATTTGGGTCTGGGGGCTTTCGTTGGGCCGGGAACCTGGGAGGTACCTGACCGGTTGCAGGTCGCGGCCCGAGAAGCACTCTCCGGCCAACGTGCCAAACGTCCAGCGACTGCTCCCAAAGCGAAGGAGCCAGGACCCAAAGACCTAGCTGGCCTGAAGGGGCCCCAGGGGGCCCCCAAGCAGCCCCTCTCCATTTGGGTCTGGGGGCTTTCGTTGGGCCGGGAACCTGGGAGGTACCTGCCCGGTTGCAGGTCGCGGCCCGAGAAGCACTCTCCGGCCAACGTGCCAAACGTCCAGCGACTGCTCCCAAAGCGAAGAAGCCAGGACCCAAAGACCTAGCTGGCCTGAAGGGGCCCCAGGGGGCCCCCAAGCAGCCCCTCTCCATTTGGGTCTGGGGGCTTTCGTTGGGCCGGGAACCTGGGAGGTACCTGACCGGTTGCAGGTCGCGGCCCGAGAAGCACTCTCCGGCCAACGTGCCAAACGTCCAGCGACTGCTCCCAAAGCGAAGGAGCCAGGACCCAAAGACCTAGCTGGCCTGAAGGGGCCCCAGGGGGCCCCCAAGCAGCCCCTCTCCATTTGGGTCTGGGGGCTTTCGTTGGGCCGGGAACCTGGGAGGTACCTGCCCGGTTGCAGGTCGCGGCCCGAGAAGCACTCTCCGGCCAACGTGCCAAACGTCCAGCGACTGCTCCCAAAGCGAAGAAGCCAGGACCCAAAGACCTAGCTGGCCTGAAGGGGCCCCAGGGGGCCCCCAAGCAGCCCCTCTCCATTTGGGTCTGGGGGCTTTCGTTGGGCCGGGACCCTGAAAGGTACCTGCCCGGTTGCAGGTCGCGGCCCGAGAAGCACTCTCCGGCCAACGTGCCAAACGTCCAGCGACTGCTCCCAAAGCGAAGGAGCCAGGACCCAAAGACCTAGCTGGCCTGAAGGGGCCCCAGGGGGCCCCCAAGCAGCCCCTCTCCATTTGGGTCTGGGGGCTTTCGTTGGGCCGGGAACCTGGGAGGTACCTGCCCGGTTGCAGGTCGCGGCCCGAGAAGCACTCTCCGGCCAACATGCCAAACGTCCAGCGACTGCTCCCAAAGCGAAGCAGCCAGGACCCAAAGACCTAGCTGGCCTGAAGGGGCCCCAGGGGGCCCCCAAGCAGCCCCTCTTCATTTGGGTCTGGGGGCTTTCGTTGGGCCGGGAACCTGGGAGGTACCTGCCCGGTTGCAGGTCGCGGCCCGGGAAGCACTCTCCGGCCAACGTGCCAAACGTCCAGCGACTGCTCCCAAAGCGAAGGAGCCAGGACCCAAAGACCTAGCTGGCCTGAAGGGGCCCCAGGGGGCCCCCAAGCAGCCCCTCTCCATTTGGGTCTGGGGGCTTTCGTTGGGCCGGGAACCTGGGAGGTACCTGCCCGGTTGCAGGTCGCGGCCCGAGTAGCACTCTCCGGCCAACGTGCCAAACGTCCAGCGACTGCTCCCAAAGCGAAGGAGCCAGGACCCAAAGACCTAGCTGGCCTGAAGGGGCCCCAGGGGGCCCCCAAGCAGCCCCTCTCCATTTGGGTCTGGGGGCTTTCGTTGGGCCGGGAACCTGGGAGGTACCTGCCCGGTTGCAGGTCGCGGCCCGAGAAGCACTCTCCGGCCAACGTGCCAAACGTCCAGCGACTGCTCTCAAAACGAAGGAGCCAGGACCCAAAGACCTAGCTGGCCTGAAGGGGCCCCAGGGGGCCCCCGAGCAGCCCCTCTCCATTTGGGTCTGGGGGCTTTCGTTGGGCCGGGAACCTGGGAGGTACCTGCCCGGTTGCAGGTCGCGGCCCGAGAAGCACTCTCCGGCCAACGTGCCAAACGTCCAGCGACTGCTCCCAAAGCGAAGGAGCCAGGACCCAAAGACCTAGCTGGCCTGAAGGGGCCCCAGGGGGCCCCCAAGCAGCCCCTCTCCATTTGGGTCTGGGGGCTTTCGTTGGGCCGGGAACCTGGGAGGTACCTGCCCGGTTGCAGGTCGCGGCCCGAGAAGCACTCTCCGGCCAACGTGCCAAACGTCCAGCGACTGCTCCCAAAGCGAAGCAGCCAGGACCCAAAGACCTAGCTGGCCTGAAGGGGCCCCAGGGGGCCCCCAAGCAGCCCCTCTTCATTTGGGTCTGGGGGCTTTCGTTGGGCCGGGAACCTGGGAGGTACCTGCCCGGTTGCAGGTCGCGGCCCGAGAAGCACTCTCCGGCCAACGTGCCAAACGTCCAGCGACTGCTCCCAAAGCGAAGCAGCCAGGACCCAAAGACCTAGCTGGCCTGAAGGGGCCCCAGGGGGCCCCCAAGCAGCCCCTCTCCATTTGGGTCTGGGGGCTTTCGTTGGGCCGGGAACCTGGGAGGTACCTGCCCGGTTGCATGTCGCGGCCCGAGTAGCACTCTCCGGCCAACGTGCCAAACGTCCAGCGACTGCTCCCAAAGCGAAGGAGCCAGGACCCAAAGACCTAGCTGGCCTGAAGGGGCCCCAGGGGGCCCCCAAGCAGCCCCTCTCCATTTGGGTCTGGGGGCTTTCGTTGGGCCGGGAACCTGGGAGGTACCTGCCCGGTTGCAGGTCGCGGCCCGAGAAACACTCTCCGGCCAACATGCCAAACGTCCAGCGACTGCTCCCAAAGCGAAGCAGCCAGGACCCAAAGACCTAGCTGGCCTGAAGGGGCCCCAGGGGGTCCCCAAGCAGCCCCTCTCCATTTGGGTCTGGGGGCTTTCGTTGGGCCAGGAACCTGGGAGGTACCTGCCCGGTTGCAGGTCGCGGCCCGAGAAGCACTCTCCGGCCAACGTGCCAAACGTCCAGCGACTGCTCCCAAAGCGAAGCAGCCAGGACCCAAAGACCTAGCTGGCCTGAAGGGGCCCCAGGGGGCCCCCAAGCAGCCCCTCTCCATTTGGGTCTGGGGGCTTTCGTTGGGCCGGGAACCTGGGAGGTACCTGCCCGGTTGCAGGTCACGGCCCGAGTAGCACTCTCCGGCCAACGTGCCAAACGTCCAGCGACTGCTCCCAAAGCGAAGGAGCCAGGACCCAAAGACCTAGCTGGCCTGAAGGGGCCCCAGGGGGCCCCCAAGCAGCCCCTCTCCATTTGGGTCTGGGGGCTTTCGTTGGGCCGGGAACCTGGGAGGTACCTGCCCGGTTGCAGGTCGCGGCCCGAGAAGCACTCTCCGGCCAACGTGCCAAACGTCCAGCGACTGCTCCCAAAGCGAAGCAGCCAGGACCCAAAGACCTAGCTGGCCTGAAGGGGCCCCAGGGGGCCCCCAAGCAGCCCCTCTCCATTTGGGTCTGGGGGCTTTCGTTGGGCCGGGAACCTGGGAGGTACCTGCCTGGTTGCAGGTCGCGGCCCGAGAAGCACTCTCCGGCCAACATGCCAAACGTCCAGCGACTGCTCCCAAAGCGAAGGAGCCAGGACCCAAAGACCTAGCTGGCCTGAAGGGGCCCCAGGGGGTCCCCAAGCAGCCCCTCTCCATTTGGGTCTGGGGGCTTTCGTTGGGCCAGGAACCTGGGAGGTACCTGCCCGGTTGCAGGTCGCGGCCCGAGAAGCACTCTCCGGCCAACGTGCCAAACGTCCAGCGACTGCTCCCAAAGCGAAGGAGCCAGGACCCAAAGGCCTAGCTGGCCTGAAGGGGCCCCAGGGGGCCCCCAAGCAGCCCCTCTCCATTTGGGTCTGGGGGCTTTCGTTGGGCCGGGAACCTGGGAGGTACCTGCCCGGTTGCAGGTCGCGGCCCGAGTAGCACTCTCCGGCCAACGTGCCAAACGTCCAGCGACTGCTCCCAAAGCGAAGCAGCCAGGACCCAAAGACCTAGCTGGCCTGAAGGGGCCCCAGGGGGCCCCCAAGCAGCCCCTCTCCATTTGGGTCTGGGGGCTTTCGTTGGGCCAGGAACCTGGGAGGTACCTGCCCGGTTGCAGGTCGCGGCCCGAGTAGCACTCTCCGGCCAACGTGCCAAACGTCCAGCGACTGCTCCCAAAGCGAAGGAGCCAGGACCCAAAGACCTAGCTGGCCTGAAGGGGCCCCAGGGGGCCCCCAAGCAGCCCCTCTCCATTTGGGTCTGGGGGCTTTCGTTGGGCCGGGAACCTGGGAGGTACCTGCCCGGTTGCAGGTTGCGGCCCGAGAAGCACTCTCCGGCCAACGTGCCAAACGTCCAGCGACTGCTCCCAAAGCGAAGCAGCCAGGACCCAAAGACCTAGCTGGCCTGAAGGGGCCCCAGGGGGCCCCCAAGCAGCCCCTCTCCATTTGGGTCTGGGGGCTTTCGTTGGGCCACGAACCTGGGAGGTACCTGCCCGGTTGCAGGTCGCGGCCCGAGAAGCACTCTCCGGCCAACGTGCCAAACGTCCAGCGACTGCTCCCAAAGCGAAGGAGCCAGGACCCAAAGACCTAGCTGGCCTGAAGGGGCCCCAGGGGGCCCCCAAGCAGCCCCTCTCCATTTGGGTCTGGGGGCTTTCGTTGGGCCGGGAACCTGGGAGGTACCTGCCCGGTTGCAGGTCGCGGCCCGAGAAGCACTCTCCGGCCAACGTGCCAAACGTCCAGCGACTGCTCCCAAAGCGAAGGAGCCAGGACCCAAAGACCTAGCTGGCCTGAAGGGGCCCCAGGGGGCCCCCAAGCAGCCCCTCTCCGTTTGGGTCTGGGGGCTTTCGTTGGGCCGGGAACCTGGGAGGTACCTGCCCGGTTGCAGGTCGCGGCCCGAGTAGCACTCTCCGGCCAACGTGCCAAACGTCCAGCGACTGCTCCCAAAGCGAAGGAGCCAGGACCCAAAGACCTAGCTGGCCTGAAGGGGCCCCAGGGGGCCCCCAAGCAGCCCCTCTCCATTTGGGTCTGGGGGCTTTCGTTGGGCCGGGAACCTGGGAGGTACCTGCCCGGTTGCAGGTCGCGGCCCGAGAAGCACTCTCCGGCCAACGTGCCAAACGTCCAGCGACTGCTCCCAAAGCGAAGGAGCCAGGACCCAAAGACCTAGCTGGCCTGAAGGGGCCCCAGGGGGCCCCCAAGCAGCCCCTCTCCATTTGGGTCTGGGGGCTTTCGTTGGGCCGGGAACCTGGGAGGTACCTGCCCGGTTGCAGGTCGCGGCCCGAGAAGCACTCTCCGGCCAACATGCCAAACGTCCAGCGACTGCTCCCAAAGCGAAGCAGCCAGGACCCAAAGACCTAGCTGGCCTGAAGGGGCCCCAGGGGGTCCCCAAGCAGCCCCTCTCCATTTGGGTCTGGGGGCTTTCGTTGGGCCAGGAACCTGGGAGGTACCTGCCAGGTTGCAGGTCGCGGCCCGAGAAGCACTCTCCGGCCAATGTGCCAAACGTCCAGCGACTGCTCCCAAAGCGAAGGAGCCAGGACCCAAAGACCTAGCTGGCCTGAAGGGGCCCCAGGGGGCCCCCAAGCAGCCCCTCTCCATTTGGGTCTGGGGGCTTTCGTTGGGCCGGGAACCTGGGAGGTACCTGCCCGGTTGCAGGTCGCGGCCCGAGAAGCACTCTCCGGCCAACGTGCCAAACGTCCAGCGACTGCTCCCAAAGCGAAGCAGCCAGGACCCAAAGACCTAGCTGGCCTGAAGGGGCCCCAGGGTCCCCCAAGCAGCCCCTCTCCATTTGGGTCTGGGGGCTTTCGTTGGGCTGGGAACCTGGGAGGTACCTGCCCGGTTGCAGGTCGCGGCCCGAGAAGCACTCTCCGGCCAACGTGCCAAACGTCCAGCGACTGCTCCCAAAGCGAAGCAGCCAGGACCCAAAGACCTAGCTGGCCTGAAGGGGCCCCAGGGGGCCCCCAAGCAGCCCCTCTCCATTTGGGTCTGGGGGCTTTCGTTGGGCCGGGAACCTGGGAGGTACCTGCCCGGTTGCAGGTCGCGGCCCGAGAAGCACTCTCCGGCCAACGTGCCAAACGTCCAGCGACTGCTCCCAAAGCGAAGGAGCCAGGACCCAAAGACCTAGCTGGCCTGAAGGGGCCCCAGGGGGCCCCCAAGCAGCCCCTCTCCATTTGGGTCTGGGGGCTTTCGTTGGGCCAGGAACCTGGGAGGTACCTGCCCGGTTGCAGGTCGCGGCCCGAGTAGCACTCTCCGGCCAACGTGCCAAACGTCCAGCGACTGCTCCCAAAACGAAGCAGCCAGGACCCAAAGACCTAGCTGGCCTGAAGGGGCCCCAGGGGGCCCCCAAGCAGCCCCTCTCCATTTGGGTCTGGGGGCTTTCGTTGGGCCGGGAACCTGGGAGGTACCTGCCCGGTTGCAGGTCGCGGCCCGAGAAGCACTCTCCGGCCAACGTGCCAAACGTCCAGCGACTGCTCCCAAAGCGAAGGAGCCAGGACCGAAGGACCTAGCTGGCCTGAAGGGGCCCCAGGGGGCCCCCAAGCAGCCCCTCTCCATTTGGGTCTGGGGGCTTTCGTTGGGCCGGGAACCTGGGAGGTACCTGCCCGGTTGCAGGTCGCGGCCCGAGAAGCACTCTCCGGCCAACGTGCCAAACGTCCAGCGACTGCTCCCAAAGCGAAGCAGCCAGGACCCAAAGACCTAGCTGGCCTGAAGGGGCCCCAGGGGGCCCCCAAGCAGCCCCTCTCCATTTGGGTCTGGGGGCTTTCGTTGGGCCGGGAACCTGGGAGGTACCTGCCCGGTTGCAGGTCGCGGCCGAGAAGCACTCTCCGGCCAACATGCCAAACGTCCAGCGACTGCTCCCAAAGCGAAGGAGCCAGGACCCAAAGACCTAGCTGGCCTGAAGGGGCCCCAGGGGGCCCCCAAGCAGCCCCTCTCCATTTGGGTCTGGGGGCTTTCGTTGGGCCGGGAACCTGGGAGGTACCTGCCCGGTTGCAGGTCGCGGCCCGAGAAGCACTCTCCGGCCAACGTGCCAAACGTCCAGCGACTGCTCCCAAAGCGAAGGAGCCAGGACCCAAAGACCTAGCTGGCCTGAAGGGGCCCCAGGGGGCCCCCAAGCAGCCCCTCTCCATTTGGGTCTGGGGGCTTTCGTTGGGCCGGGAACCTGGGAGGTACCTGCCCGGTTGCAGGTCGCGGCCCGAGAAGCACTCTCCGGCCAACATGCCAAACGTCCAGCGACTGCTCCCAAAGCGAAGCAGCCAGGACCCAAAGACCTAGCTGGCCTGAAGGGGCCCCAGGGGGTCCCCAAGCAGCCCCTCTCCATTTGGGTCTGGGGGCTTTCGTTGGGCCAGGAACCTGGGAGGTACCTGCCAGGTTGCAGGTCGCGGCCCGAGAAGCACTCTCCGGCCAATGTGCCAAACGTCCAGCGACTGCTCCCAAAGCGAAGGAGCCAGGACCCAAAGACCTAGCTGGCCTGAAGGGGCCCCAGGGGGCCCCCAAGCAGCCCCTCTCCATTTGGGTCTGGGGGCTTTCGTTGGGCCGGGAACCTGGGAGGTACCTGCCCGGTTGCAGGTCGCGGCCCGAGAAGCACTCTCCGGCCAACGTGCCAAACGTCCAGCGACTGCTCCCAAAGCGAAGCAGCCAGGACCCAAAGACCTAGCTGGCCTGAAGGGGCCCCAGGGTCCCCCAAGCAGCCCCTCTCCATTTGGGTCTGGGGGCTTTCGTTGGGCTGGGAACCTGGGAGGTACCTGCCCGGTTGCAGGTCGCGGCCCGAGAAGCACTCTCCGGCCAACGTGCCAAACGTCCAGCGACTGCTCCCAAAGCGAAGCAGCCAGGACCCAAAGACCTAGCTGGCCTGAAGGGGCCCCAGGGGGCCCCCAAGCAGCCCCTCTCCATTTGGGTCTGGGGGCTTTCGTTGGGCCGGGAACCTGGGAGGTACCTGCCCGGTTGCAGGTCGCGGCCCGAGAAGCACTCTCCGGCCAACGTGCCAAACGTCCAGCGACTGCTCCCAAAGCGAAGGAGCCAGGACCCAAAGACCTAGCTGGCCTGAAGGGGCCCCAGGGGGCCCCCAAGCAGCCCCTCTCCATTTGGGTCTGGGGGCTTTCGTTGGGCCAGGAACCTGGGAGGTACCTGCCCGGTTGCAGGTCGCGGCCCGAGTAGCACTCTCCGGCCAACGTGCCAAACGTCCAGCGACTGCTCCCAAAACGAAGCAGCCAGGACCCAAAGACCTAGCTGGCCTGAAGGGGCCCCAGGGGGCCCCCAAGCAGCCCCTCTCCATTTGGGTCTGGGGGCTTTCGTTGGGCCGGGAACCTGGGAGGTACCTGCCCGGTTGCAGGTCGCGGCCCGAGAAGCACTCTCCGGCCAACATGCCAAACGTCCAGCGACTGCTCCCAAAGCGAAGGAGCCAGGACCGAAGGACCTAGCTGGCCTGAAGGGGCCCCAGGGGGCCCCCAAGCAGCCCCTCTCCATTTGGGTCTGGGGGCTTTCGTTGGGCCGGGAACCTGGGAGGTACCTGCCCGGTTGCAGGTCGCGGCCCGAGAAGCACTCTCCGGCCAACGTGCCAAACGTCCAGCGACTGCTCCCAAAGCGAAGGAGCCAGGACCCAAAGACCTAGCTGGCCTGAAGGGGCCCCAGGGGGCCCCCAAGCAGCCCCTCTCCATTTGGGTCTGGGGGCTTTCGTTGGGCCGGGAACCTGGGAGGTACCTGCCCGGTTGCAGGTCGCGGCCGAGAAGCACTCTCCGGCCAACATGCCAAACGTCCAGCGACTGCTCCCAAAGCGAAGGAGCCAGGACCCAAAGACCTAGCTGGCCTGAAGGGGCCCCAGGGGGCCCCCAAGCAGCCCCTCTCCATTTGGGTCTGGGGGCTTTCGTTGGGCCGGGAACCTGGGAGGTACCTGCCCGGTTGCAGGTCGCGGCCCGAGAAGCACTCTCCGGCCAACGTGCCAAATGTCCAGCGACTGCTCCCAAAGCGAAGCAGCCAGGACCCAAAGACCTAGCTGGCCTGAAGGGGCCCCAGGGGGCCCCCAAGCAGCCCCTCTCCATTTGGGTCTGGGGGCTTTCGTTGGGCCGGGAACCTGGGAGGTACCTGCCCGGTTGCAGGTCGCGGCCCGAGAAGCACTCTCCGGCCAACGTGCCAAACGTCCAGCGACTGCTCCCAAAGCGAAGCAGCCAGGACCCAAAGACCTAGCTGGCCTGAAGGGGCCCCAGGGGGCCCCCAAGCAGCCCCTCTCCATTTGGGTCTGGGGGCTTTCGTTGGGCCGGGAACCTGGGAGGTACCTGCCCGGTTGCAGGTCGCGGCCCGAGAAGCACTCTCCGGCCAACGTGCCAAACGTCCAGCGACTGCTCCCAAAGCGAAGGAGCCAGGACCCAAAGACCTAGCTGGCCTGAAGGGGCCCCAGGGGGCCCCCAAGCAGCCCCTCTCCATTTGGGTCTGGGGGCTTTCGTTGGGCCGGGAACCTGGGAGGTACCTGCCCGGTTGCAGGTCGCGGCCCGAGAAGCACTCTCCGGCCAACGTGCCAAACGTCCAGCGACTGCTCCCAAAGCGAAGGAGCCAGGACCCAAAGACCTAGCTGGCCTGAAGGGGCCCCAGGGGGCTCCCAAGCAGCCCCTCTCCATTCGGGTCTGGGGGCTTTCGTTGGGCCGGGAACCTGGGAGGTACCTGCCCGGTTGCAGGTCGCGGCCCGAGAAGCACTCTCCGGCCAACGTGCCAAACGTCCAGCGACTGCTCCCAAAGCGAAGGAGCCAGGACCCAAAGGCCTAGCTGGCCTGAAGGGGCCCCAGGGGGCCCCCGAGCAGCCCCTCTCCATTTGGGTCTGGGGGCTTTCGTTGGGCCGGGAACCTGGGAGGTACCTGCCCGGTTGCAGGTCGCGGCCCGAGAAGCACTCTCCGGCCAACGTGCCAAACGTCCAGCGACTGCTCCCAAAGCGAAGGAGCCAGGACCCAAAGACCTAGCTGGCCTGAAGGGGCCCCAGGGGGCCCCCAAGCAGCCCCTCTCCATTTGGGTCTGGGGGCTTTCGTTGGGCCGGGAACCTGGGAGGTACCTGCCCGGTTGCAGGTCGCGGCCCGAGAAGCACTCTCCGGCCAACGTGCCAAACGTCCAGCGACTGCTCCCAAAGCGAAGCAGCCAGGACCCAAAGACCTAGCTGGCCTGAAGGGGCCCCAGGGGGCCCCCAAGCAGCCCCTCTCCATTTGGGTCTGGGGGCTTTCGTTGGGCCAGGAACCTGGGAGGTACCTGCCCGGTTGCAGGTCGCGGCCCGAGAAGCACTCTCCGGCCAACGTGCCAAACGTCCAGCGACTGCTCCCAAAGCGAAGGAGCCAGGACCCAAAGACCTAGCTGGCCTGAAGAGGCCCCAGGGGGCCCCCAAGCAGCCCATCTCCATTTGGGTCTGGGGGCTTTCGTTGGGCCGGGAACCTGGGAGGTACCTGCCCGGTTGCAGGTCGCGGCCCGAGAAGCACTCTCCGGCCAACGTGCCAAATGTCCAGCGACTGCTCCCAAAGCGAAGGAGCCAGGACCCAAAGGCCTAGCTGGCCTGAAGGGGCCCCAGGGGGCCCCCAAGCAGCCCCTCTCCATTTGGGTCTGGGGGCTTTCGTTGGGCCGGGAACCTGGGAGGTACCTGCCCGGTTGCAGGTCGCGGCCCGAGTAGCACTCTCCGGCCAACGTGCCAAACGTCCAGCGACTGCTCCCAAAGCGAAGCAGCCAGGACCCAAAGACCTAGCTGGCCTGAAGGGGCCCCAGGGGGCCCCCAAGCAGCCCCTCTCCATTTGGGTCTGGGGGCTTTCGTTGGGCCGGGAACCTGGGAGGTACCTGCCCGGTTGCAGGTCGCGGCCCGAGAAGCACTCTCCGGCCAACGTGCCAAACGTCCAGCGACTGCTCCCAAAGCGAAGCAGCCAGGACCCAAAGACCTAGCTGGCCTGAAGGGGCCCCAGGGGGCCCCCAAGCAGCCCCTCTCCATTTGGGTCTGGGGGCTTTTGTTGGGCCGGGAACCTGGGAGGTACCTGCCCGGTTGCAGGTCGCGGCCCGAGAAGCACTCTCCAGCCAACGTGCCAAACGTCCAGCGACTGCTCCCAAAGCGAAGGAGCCAGGACCCAAAGACCTAGCTGGCCTGAAGGGGCCCCAGGGGGCCCCCAAGCAGCCCCTCTCCATTTGGGTCTGGGGGCTTTCGTTGGGCCGGGAACCTGGGAGGTACCTGCCCAGTTGCAGGTCGCGGCCCGAGAAGCACTCTCCGGCCAACGTGCCAAACGTCCAGCGACTGCTCCCAAAGCGAAGCAGCCAGGACCCAAAGACCTAGCTGGCCTGAAGGGGCCCCAGGGGGCCCCCAAGCAGCCCCTCTCCATTTGGGTCTGGGGGCTTTCGTTGGGCCGGGAACCTGGGAGGTACCTGCCCGGTTGCAGGTCGCGGCCCGAGAAGCACTCTCCGGCCAACGTGCCAAACGTCCAGCGACTGCTCCCAAAGCGAAGGAGCCAGGACCCAAAGACCTAGCTGGCCTGAAGGGGCCCCAGGGGGCCCCCAAGCAGCCCCTCTCCATTTGGGTCTGGGGGCTTTCGTTGGGCCGGGAACCTGGGAGGTACCTGCCAGGTTGCAGGTCGCGGCCCGAGAAGCACTCTCCGGCCAACGTGCCAAACGTCCAGCGACTGCTCCCAAAGCGAAGCAGCCAGGACCCAAAGACCTAGCTGGCCTGAAGGGGCCCCAGGGGGCCGCCAAGCAGCCCCTCTCCATTTGGGTCTGGGGGCTTTCGTTGGGCCGGGAACCTGGGAGGTACCTGCCCGGTTGCAGGTCGCGGCCCGAGTAGCACTCTCCGGCCAACGTGCCAAACGTCCAGCGACTGCTCCCAAAGCGAAGCAGCCAGGACCCAAAGACCTAGCTGGCCTGAAGGGGCCCCAGGGGGCCCCCAAGCAGCCCCTCTCCATTTGGGTCTGGGGGCTTTCGTTGGGCCGGGAACCTGGGAGGTACCTGCCCGGTTGCAGGTCGCGGCCCGAGAAGCACTCTCCGGCCAACGTGCCAAACGTCCAGCGACTGTTCTCAAAGCGAAGGAGCCAGGACCGAAGGACCTAGCTGGCCTGAAGGGGCCCCAGGGGGCCCCCAAGCAGCCCCTCTCCATTTGGGTCTGGGGGCTTTCGTTGGGCCGGGAACCTGGGAGGTACCTGCCCGGTTGCAGGTCGCGGCCCGAGAAGCACTCTCCGGCCAACGTGCCAAATGTCCAGCGACTGCTCCCAAAGCGAAGCAGCCAGGACCCAAAGACCTAGCTGGCCTGAAGGGGCCCCAGGGGGCCCCCAAGCAGCCCCTCTCCATTTGGGTCTGGGGGCTTTCGTTGGGCCGGGAACCTGGGAGGTACCTGCCCGGTTGCAGGTCGCGGCCCGAGAAGCACTCTCCGGCCAACGTGCCAAACGTCCAGCGACTGCTCCCAAAGCGAAGGAGCCAGGACCCAAAGACCTAGCTGGCCTGAAGAGGCCCCAGGGGGCCCCCAAGCAGCCCCTCTCCATTTGGGTCTGGGGGCTTTCGTTGGGCCGGGAACCTGGGAGGTACCTGCCAGGTTGCAGGTCGCGGCCCGAGAAGCACTCTCCGGCCAACGTGCCAAACGTCCAGCGACTGCTCCCAAAGCGAAGCAGCCAGGACCCAAAGACCTAGCTGGCCTGAAGGGGCCCCAGGGGGCCCCCAAGCAGCCCCTCTCCATTTGGGTCTGGGGGCTTTCGTTGGGCCAGGAACCTGGGAGGTACCTGCCCGGTTGCAGGTCGCGGCCCGAGTAGCACTCTCCGGCCAACGTGCCAAACGTCCAGCGACTGCTCCCAAAGCGAAGCAGCCAGGACCCAAAGACCTAGCTGGCCTGAAGGGGCCCCAGGGGGCCCCCAAGCAGCCCCTCTCCATTTGGGTCTGGGGGCTTTCGTTGGGCCGGGAACCTGGGAGGTACCTGCCCGGTTGCAGGTCGCGGCCCGAGAAGCACTCTCCGGCCAACGTGCCAAACGTCCAGCGACTGCTCCCAAAGCGAAGGAGCCAGGACCGAAGGACCTAGCTGGCCTGAAGGGGCCCCAGGGGGCCCCCAAGCAGCCCCTCTCCATTTGGGTCTGGGGGCTTTCGTTGGGCCGGGAACCTGGGAGGTACCTGCCCGGTTGCAGGTCGCGGCCCGAGAAGCACTCTCCGGCCAACGTGCCAAACGTCCAGCGACTGCTCCCAAAGCGAAGCAGCCAGGACCCAAAGACCTAGCTGGCCTGAAGGGGCCCCAGGGGGCCCCCAAGCAGCCCCTCTCCATTTGGGTCTGGGGGCTTTCGTTGGGCCGGGAACCTGGGAGGTACCTGCCCGGTTGCAGGTCGCGGCCCGAGAAGCACTCTCCGGCCAACATGCCAAACGTCCAGCGACTGCTCCCAAAGCGAAGGAGCCAGGACCCAAAGACCTAGCTGGCCTGAAGGGGCCCCAGGGGGCCCCCAAGCAGTCCCTCTCCATTTGGGTCTGGGGGCTTTCGTTGGGCCGGGAACCTGGGAGGTACCTGCCCGGTTGCAGGTCGCGGCCCGAGAAGCACTCTCCGGCCAACGTGCCAAATGTCCAGCGACTGCTCCCAAAGCGAAGCAGCCAGGACCCAAAGACCTAGCTGGCCTGAAGGGGCCCCAGGGGGCCCCCAAGCAGCCCCTCTCCATTTGGGTCTGGGGGCTTTCGTTGGGCCGGGAACCTGGGAGGTACCTGCCCGGTTGCAGGTCGCGGCCCGAGAAGCACTCTCCGGCCAACGTGCCAAACGTCCAGCGACTGCTCCCAAAGCGAAGGAGCCAGGACCCAAAGACCTAGCTGGCCTGAAGGGGCCCCAGGGGGCCCCCAAGCAGCCCCTCTCCATTTGGGTCTGGGGGCTTTCGTTGGGCCACGAACCTGGGAGGTACCTGCCCGGTTGCAGGTCGCGGCCCGAGTAGCACTCTCCGGCCAACGTGCCAAACGTCCAGCGACTGCTCCCAAAGCGAAGCAGCCAGGACCCAAAGACCTAGCTGGCCTGAAGGGGCCCCAGGGGGCCCCCAAGCAGCCCCTCTCCATTTGGGTCTGGGGACTTTTGTTGGGCCGGGAACCTGGGAGGTACCTGCCCGGTTGCAGGTCGCGGCCCGAGAAGCACTCTCCGGCCAACGTGCCAAACGTCCAGCGACTGCTCCCAAAGCGAAGCAGCCAGGACCCAAAGACCTAGCTGGCCTGAAGGGGCCCCAGGGGGCCCCCGAGCAGCCCCTCTCCATTTGGGTCTGGGGGCTTTCGTTGGGCCGGGAACCTGGGAGGTACCTGCCCGGTTGCAGGTCGCGGCCCGAGAAGCACTCTCCGGCCAACACGTCAAACGTCCAGCGACTGCTCCCAAAGCGAAGGAGCCAGGACCCAAAGACCTAGCTGGCCTGAAGGGGCCCCAGGGGGCCCCCAAGCAGCCCCTCTCCATTTGGGTCTGGGGGCTTTCGTTGGGCCGGGAACCTGGGAGGTACCTGCCCGGTTGCAGGTCGCGGCCCGAGAAGCACTCTCCGGCCAACGTGCCAAACGTCCAGCGACTGCTCCCAAAGCGAAGCAGCCAGGACCCAAAGACCTAGCTGGCCTGAAGGGGCCCCAGGGGGCCCCCAAGCAGCCCCTCTCCATTTGGGTCTGGGGGCTTTCGTTGGGCCGGGAACCTGGGAGGTACCTGCCCGGTTGCAGGTCGCGGCCCGAGAAGCACTCTCCGGCCAACGTGCCAAACGTCCAGCGACTGCTCCCAAAGCGAAGGAGCCAGGACCCAAAGGCCTAGCTGGCCTGAAGGGGCTCCAGGGGGCCCCCGAGCAGCCCCTCTCCATTTGGGTCTGGGGGCTTTCGTTGGGCCGGGAACCTGGGAGGTACCTGCCCGGTTGCAGGTCGCGGCCCGAGAAGCACTCTCCGGCCAACGTGCCAAACGTCCAGCAACTGCTTCCAAAGCGAAGCAGCCAGGACCCAAAGACCTAGCTGGCCTGAAGGGGCCCCAGGGGGCCCCCAAGCAGCCCCTCTCCATTTGGGTCTGGGGGCTTTCGTTGGGCCGGGAACCTGGGAGGTACCTGCCCGGTTGCAGGTCGCGGCCCGAGAAGCACTCTCCGGCCAACGTGCCAAACGTCCAGCGACTGCTCCCAAAGCGAAGCAGCCAGGACCCAAAGACCTAGCTGGCCTGAAGGGGCCCCAGGGGGCCCCCAAGCAGCCCCTCTCCATTTGGGTCTGGGGGCTTTCGTTGGGCCGGGAACCTGGGAGGTACCTGCCCGGTTGCAGGTCGCGGCCCGAGAAGCACTCTCCGGCCAACGTGCCAAACGTCCAGCGACTGCTCCCAAAGCGAAGGAGCCAGGACCCAAAGACCTAGCTGGCCTGAAGGGGCCCCAGGGGGCCCCCAAGCAGCCCCTCTCCATTTGGGTCTGGGGGCTTTCGTTGGGCCGGGAACCTGGGAGGTACCTGCCCGGTTGCAGGTCGCGGCCCGAGAAGCACTCTCCGGCCAACGTGCCAAACGTCCAGCGACTGCTCCCAAAGCGAAGGAGCCAGGACCCAAAGACCTAGCTGGCCTGAAGGGGCCCCAGGGGGCCCCCAAGCAGCCCCTCTCCATTTGGGTCTGGGGGCTTTCGTTGGGCCGGGAACCTGGGAGGTACCTGCCCGGTTGCAGGTCGCGGCCCGAGAAGCACTCTCCGGCCAACGTGCCAAACGTCCAGCGACTGCTCCCAAAGCGAAGGAGCCAGGACCCAAAGACCTAGCTGGCCTGAAGGGGCCCCAGGGGGCCCCCAAGCAGCCCCTCTCCATTTGGGTCTGGGGGCTTTCGTTGGGCCAGGAACCTGGGAGGTACCTGCCCGGTTGCAGGTCGCGGCCCGAGAAGCACTCTCCGGCCAACGTGCCAAACGTCCAGCGACTGCTCCCAAAGCGAAGGAGCCAGGACCCAAAGACCTAGCTGGCCTGAAGAGGCCCCAGGGGGCCCCCAAGCAGCCCCTCTCCATTTGGGTCTGGGGGCTTTCGTTGGGCCGGGAACCTGGGAGGTACCTGCCCGGTTGCAGGTCGCGGCCCGAGAAGCACTCTCCGGCCAACGTGCCAAATGTCCAGCGACTGCTCCCAAAGCGAAGGAGCCAGGACCCAAAGGCCTAGCTGGCCTGAAGGGGCCCCAGGGGGCCCCCAAGCAGCCCCTCTCCATTTGGGTCTGGGGGCTTTCGTTGGGCCGGGAACCTGGGAGGTACCTGCCCGGTTGCAGGTCGCGGCCCGAGTAGCACTCTCCGGCCAACGTGCCAAACGTCCAGCGACTGCTCCCAAAGCGAAGCAGCCAGGACCCAAAGACCTAGCTGGCCTGAAGGGGCCCCAGGGGGCCCCCAAGCAGCCCCTCTCCATTTGGGTCTGGGGGCTTTCGTTGGGCCGGGAACCTGGGAGGTACCTGCCCGGTTGCAGGTCGCGGCCCGAGAAGCACTCTCCGGCCAACGTGCCAAACGTCCAGCGACTGCTCCCAAAGCGAAGCAGCCAGGACCCAAAGACCTAGCTGGCCTGAAGGGGCCCCAGGGGGCCCCCAAGCAGCCCCTCTCCATTTGGGTCTGGGGGCTTTTGTTGGGCCGGGAACCTGGGAGGTACCTGCCCGGTTGCAGGTCGCGGCCCGAGAAGCACTCTCCAGCGAACGTGCCAAATGTCCAGCGACTGCTCCCAAAGCGAAGGAGCCAGGACCCAAAGACCTAGCTGGCCTGAAGGGGCCCCAGGGGGCCCCCAAGCAGCCCCTCTCCATTTGGGTCTGGGGGCTTTCGTTGGGCCGGGAACCTGGGAGGTACCTGCCCGGTTGCAGGTCGCGGCCCGAGAAGCACTCTCCGGCCAACGTGCCAAACGTCCAGCGACTGCTCCCAAAGCGAAGGAGGCAGGACCCAAAGACCTAGCTGGCCTGAAGGGGCCCCAGGGGGCCCCCAAGCAGCCCCTCTCCATTTGGGTCTGGGGGCTTTCGTTGGGCCGGGAACCTGGGAGGTACCTGCCCGGTTGCAGGTCGCGGCCCGAGAAGCACTCTCCGGCCAACGTGCCAAACGTCCAGCGACTGCTCCCAAAGCGAAGCAGCCAGGACCCAAAGACCTAGCTGGCCTGAAGGGGCCCCAGGGGGCCCCCAAGCAGCCCCTCTCCATTTGGGTCTGGGGGCTTTCGTTGGGCCGGGAACCTGGGAGGTACCTGCCCGGTTGCAGGTCGCGGCCCGGGAAGCACTCTCCGGCCAACGTGCCAAACGTCCAGCGACTGCTCCCAAAGCGAAGCAGCCAGGACCCAAAGACCTAGCTGGCCTGAAGGGGCCCCAGGGGGTCCCCGAGCAGCCCCTCTCCATTTGGGTCTGGGGGCTTTCGTTGGGCCGGGAACCTGGGAGGTACCTGCCAGGTTGCAGGTCGCGGCCCGAGAAGCACTCTCCGGCCAACGTGCCAAACGTCCAGCGACTGCTCCCAAAGCGAAGCAGCCAGGACCCAAAGACCTAGCTGGCCTGAAGGGGCCCCAGGGGGCCCCCAAGCAGCCCCTCTCCATTTGGGTCTGGGGGCTTTCGTTGGGCCACGAACCTGGGAGGTACCTGCCCGGTTGCAGGTCGCGGCCCGAGAAGCACTCTCCGGCCAACGTGCCAAACGTCCAGCGACTGCTCCCAAAGCGAAGGAGCCAGGACCCAAAGACCTAGCTGGCCTGAAGGGGCCCCAGGGGGCCCCCAAGCAGCCCCTCTCCATTTGGGTCTGGGGGCTTTCGTTGGGCCGGGAACCTGGGAGGTACCTGCCCGGTTGCAGGTCGCGGCCCGAGAAGCACTCTCCGGCCAACGTGCCAAACGTCCAGCGACTGCTCCCAAAGCGAAGGAGCCAGGACCCAAAGACCTAGCTGGCCTGAAGGGGCCCCAGGGGGCCCCCAAGCAGCCCATCTCCATTTGGGTCTGGGGGCTTTCGTTGGGCCGGGAACCTGGGAGGTACCTGCCAGGTTGCAGGTCGCGGCCCGAGAAGCACTCTCCGGCCAACGTGCCAAACGTCCAGCGACTGCTCCCAAAGCGAAGCAGCCAGGACCCAAAGACCTAGCTGGCCTGAAGGGGCCCCAGGGGGCCCCCAAGCAGCCCCTCTCCATTTGGGTCTGGGGGCTTTCGTTGGGCCGGGAACCTGGGAGGTACCTGCCCGGTTGCAGGTCGCGGCCCGAGTAGCACTCTCCGGCCAACGTGCCAAACGTCCAGCGACTGCTCCCAAAGCGAAGCAGCCAGGACCCAAAGACCTAGCTGGCCTGAAGGGGCCCCAGGGGGCCCCCAAGCAGCCCCTCTCCATTTGGGTCTGGGGGCTTTCGTTGGGCCGGGAACCTGGGAGGTACCTGCCCGGTTGCAGGTCGCGGCCCGAGAAGCACTCTCCGGCCAACGTGCCAAACGTCCAGCGACTGCTCTCAAAGCAAAGGAGCCAGGACCGAAGGACCTAGCTGGCCTGAAGGGGCCCCAGGGGGCCCCCAAGCAGCCCCTCTCCATTTGGGTCTGGGGGCTTTCGTTGGGCCGGGAACCTGGGAGGTACCTGCCCGGTTGCAGGTCGCGGCCCGAGAAGCACTCTCCGGCCAACGTGCCAAACGTCCAGCGACTGCTCCCAAAGCGAAGCAGCCAGGACCCAAAGACCTAGCTGGCCTGAAGGGGCCCCAGGGGGCCCCCAAGCAGCCCCTCTCCATTTGGGTCTGGGGGCTTTTGTTGGGCCGGGAACCTGGGAGGTACCTGCCCGGTTGCAGGTCGCGGCCCGAGAAGCACTCTCCGGCCAACGTGCCAAACGTCCAGCGACTGCTCCCAAAGCGAAGGAGCCAGGACCCAAAGACCTAGCTGGCCTGAAGGGGCCCCAGGGGGCCCCCAAGCAGCCCCTCTCCATTTGGGTCTGGGGGCTTTCGTTGGGCCGGGAACCTGGGAGGTACCTGCCCGGTTGCAGGTCGCGGCCCGAGAAGCACTCTCCGGCCAACGTGCCAAACGTCCAGCGACTGCTCCCAAAGCGAAGCAGCCAGGACCCAAAGACCTAGCTGGCCTGAAGGGGCCCCAGGGGGCCCCCAAGCAGCCCCTCTCCATTTGGGTCTGGGGGCTTTCGTTGGGCCGGGAACCTGGGAGGTACCTGCCCGGTTGCAGGTCGCGGCCCGAGAAGCACTCTCCGGCCAACGTGCCAAACGTCCAGCGACTGCTCCCAAAGCGAAGCAGCCAGGACCCAAAGACCTAGCTGGCCTGAAGGGGCCCCAGGGGGCCCCCAAGCAGCCCCTCTCCATTTGGGTCTGGGGGCTTTCGTTGGGCCGGGAACCTGGGAGGTACCTGCCCGGTTGCAGGTCGCGGCCTGGGAAGCACTCTCCGGCCAACGTGCCAAACGTCCAGCGACTGCTCCCAAAGCGAAGGAGCCAGGACCCAAAGACCTAGCTGGCCTGAAGGGGCCCCAGGGGGCCCCCAAGCAGCCCCTCTCCATTTGGGTCTGGGGGCTTTCGTTGGGCCGGGAACCTGGGAGGTACCTGCCCGGTTGCAGGTCGCGGCCCGAGAAGCACTCTCCGGCCAACGTGCCAAACGTCCAGCGACTGCTCCCAAAGCGAAGCAGCCAGGACCCAAAGACCTAGCTGGCCTGAAGGGGCCCCAGGGGGCCCCCAAGCAGCCCCTCTCCATTTGCGTCTGGGGGCTTTCGTTGGGCCACGAACCTGGGAGGTACCTGCCCGGTTGCAGGTCGCGGCCCGAGAAGCACTCTCCGGCCAACGTGCCAAACGTCCAGCGACTGCTCCCAAAGCGAAGGAGCCAGGACCCAAAGACCTAGCTGGCCTGAAGGGGCCCCAGGGGGCCCCCAAGCAGCCCCTCTCCATTTGGGTCTGGGGGCTTTCGTTGGGCCGGGAACCTGGGAGGTACCTGCCCGGTTGCAGGTCGCGGCCCGAGAAGCACTCTCCGGCCAACGTGCCAAACGTCCAGCGACTGCTCCCAAAGCGAAGGAGCCAGGACCCAAAGACCTAGCTGGCCTGAAGGGGCCCCAGGGGGCCCCCAAGCAGCCCCTCTCCATTTGGGTCTGGGGGCTTTCGTTGGGCCGGGAACCTGGGAGGTACCTGCCAGGTTGCAGGTCGCGGCCCGAGAAGCACTCTCCGGCCAACGTGCCAAACGTCCAGCGACTGCTCTCAAAGCGAAGGAGCCAGGACCGAAGGACCTAGCTGGCCTGAAGGGGCCCCAGGGGGCCCCCAAGCAGCCCCTCTCCATTTGGGTCTGGGGGCTTTCGTTGGGCCGGGAACCTGGGAGGTACCTGCCCGGTTGCAGGTCGCGGCCCGAGAAGCACTCTCCGGCCAACGTGCCAAACGTCCAGCGACTGCTCCCAAAGCGAAGCAGCCAGGACCCAAAGACCTAGCTGGCCTGAAGGGGCCCCAGGGGGCCCCCAAGCAGCCCCTCTCCATTTGGGTCTGGGGGCTTTCGTTGGGCCGGGAACCTGGGAGGTACCTGCCCGGTTGCAGGTCGCGGCCCGAGAAGCACTCTCCGGCCAACATGCCAAACGTCCAGCGACTGCTCCCAAAGCGAAGGAGCCAGGACCCAAAGACCTAGCTGGCCTGAAGGGGCCCCAGGGGGCCCCCAAGCAGTCCCTCTCCATTTGGGTCTGGGAGCTTTCGTTGGGCCGGGAACCTGGGAGGTACCTGCCCGGTTGCAGGTCGCGGCCCGAGAAGCACTCTCCGGCCAACGTGCCAAATGTCCAGCGACTGCTCCCAAAGCGAAGCAGCCAGGACCCAAAGACCTAGCTGGCCTGAAGGGGCCCCAGGGGGCCCCCAAGCAGCCCCTCTCCATTTGGGTCTGGGGGCTTTCGTTGGGCCGGGAACCTGGGAGGTACCTGCCCGGTTGCAGGTCGCGGCCCGAGAAGCACTCTCCGGCCAACGTGCCAAACGTCCAGCGACTGCTCCCAAAGCGAAGGAGCCAGGACCCAAAGACCTAGCTGGCCTGAAGAGGCCCCAGGGGGCCCCCAAGCAGCCCCTCTCCATTTGGGTCTGGGGGCTTTCGTTGGGCCGGGAACCTGGGAGGTACCTGCCAGGTTGCAGGTCGCGGCCCGAGAAGCACTCTCCAGCCAACGTGCCAAACGTCCAGCGACTGCTCCCAAAGCGAAGCAGCCAGGACCCAAAGACCTAGCTGGCCTGAAGGGGCCCCAGGGGGCCCCCAAGCAGCCCCTCTCCATTTGGGTCTGGGGGCTTTCGTTGGGCCAGGAACCTGGGAGGTACCTGCCCGGTTGCAGGTCGCGGCCCAAGTAGCACTCTCCGGCCAACGTGCCAAACGTCCAGCGACTGCTCCCAAAGCGAAGCAGCCAGGACCCAAAGACCTAGCTGGCCTGAAGGGGCCCCAGGGGGCCCCCAAGCAGCCCCTCTCCATTTGGGTCTGGGGGCTTTCGTTGGGCCGGGAACCTGGGAGGTACCTGCCCGGTTGCAGGTCGCGGCCCGAGAAGCACTCTCCGGCCAACGTGCCAAACGTCCAGCGACTGCTCCCAAAGCGAAGGAGCCAGGACCGAAGGACCTAGCTGGCCTGAAGGGGCCCCAGGGGGCCCCCAAGCAGCCCCTCTCCATTTGGGTCTGGGGGCTTTCGTTGGGCCGGGAACCTGGGAGGTACCTGCCCGGTTGCAGGTCGCGGCCCGAGAAGCACTCTCCGGCCAACGTGCCAAACGTCCAGCGACTGCTCCCAAAGCGAAGCAGCCAGGACCCAAAGACCTAGCTGGCCTGAAGGGGCCCCAGGGGGCCCCCAAGCAGCCCCTCTCCATTTGGGTCTGGGGGCTTTCGTTGGGCCGGGAACCTGGGAGGTACCTGCCCGGTTGCAGGTCGCGGCCCGAGAAGCACTCTCCGGCCAACATGCCAAACGTCCAGCGACTGCTCCCAAAGCGAAGGAGCCAGGACCCAAAGACCTAGCTGGCCTGAAGGGGCCCCAGGGGGCCCCCAAGCAGTCCCTCTCCATTTGGGTCTGGGGGCTTTCGTTGGGCCGGGAACCTGGGAGGTACCTGCCCGGTTGCAGGTCGCGGCCCGAGAAGCACTCTCCGGCCAACGTGCCAAACGTCCAGCGACTGCTCCCAAAGCGAAGCAGCCAGGACCCAAAGACCTAGCTGGCCTGAAGGGGCCCCAGGGGGCCCCCAAGCAGCCCCTCTCCATTTGGGTCTGGGGGCTTTCGTTGGGCCGGGAACCTGGGAGGTACCTGCCCGGTTGCAGGTCGCGGCCCGAGAAGCACTCTCCGGCCAACGTGCCAAACGTCCAGCGACTGCTCCCAAAGCGAAGGAGCCAGGACCCAAAGACCTAGCTGGCCTGAAGGGGCCCCAGGGGGCCCCCAAGCAGGCCCTCTCCATTTGGGTCTGGGGGCTTTCGTTGGGCCACGAACCTGGGAGGTACCTGCCCGGTTGCAGGTCGCGGCCCGAGTAGCACTCTCCGGCCAACGTGCCAAACGTCCAGCGACTGCTCCCAAAGCGAAGGAGCCAGGACCCAAAGACCTAGCTGGCCTGAAGGGGCCCCAGGGGGCCCCCAAGCAGCCCCTCTCCATTTGGGTCTGGGGACTTTTGTTGGGCCGGGAACCTGGGAGGTACCTGCCCGGTTGCAGGTCGCGGCCCGAGAAGCACTCTCCGGCCAACGTGCCAAACGTCCAGCGACTGCTCCCAAAGCGAAGCAGCCAGGACCCAAAGACCTAGCTGGCCTGAAGGGGCCCCAGGGGGCCCCCGAGCAGCCCCTCTCCATTTGGGTCTGGGGGCTTTCGTTGGGCCGGGAACCTGGGAGGTACCTGCCCGGTTGCAGGTCGCGGCCCGAGAAGCACTCTCCGGCCAACATGTCAAACGTCCAGCGACTGCTCCCAAAGCGAAGGAGCCAGGACCCAAAGACCTAGCTGGCCTGAAGGGGCCCCAGGGGGCCCCCAAGCAGCCCCTCTCCATTTGGGTCTGGGGGCTTTCGTTGGGCCGGGAACCTGGGAGGTACCTGCCCGGTTGCAGGTCGCGGCCCGAGAAGCACTCTCCGGCCAACGTGCCAAACGTCCAGCGACTGCTCCCAAAGCGAAGCAGCCAGGACCCAAAGACCTAGCTGGCCTGAAGGGGCCCCAGGGGGCCCCCAAGCAGCCCCTCTCCATTTGGGTCTGGGGGCTTTCGTTGGGCCGGGAACCTGGGAGGTACCTGCCCGGTTGCAGGTCGCGGCCCGAGAAGCACTCTCCGGCCAACGTGCCAAACGTCCAGCGACTGCTCCCAAAGCGAAGGAGCCAGGACCCAAAGGCCTAGCTGGCCTGAAGGGGCTCCAGGGGGCCCCCGAGCAGCCCCTCTCCATTTGGGTCTGGGGGCTTTCGTTGGGCCGGGAACCTGGGAGGTACCTGCCCGGTTGCAGGTCGCGGCCCGAGAAGCACTCTCCGGCCAACGTGCCAAACGTCCAGCAACTGCTTCCAAAGCGAAGCAGCCAGGACCCAAAGACCTAGCTGGCCTGAAGGGGCCCCAGGGGGCCCCCGAGCAGCCCCTCTCCATTTGGGTCTGGGGGCTTTCGTTGGGCCGGGAACCTGGGAGGTACCTGCCCGGTTGCAGGTCGCGGCCCGAGTAGCACTCTCCGGCCAACGTGCCAAACGTCCAGCGACTGCTCCCAAAGCGAAGCAGCCAGGACCCAAAGACCTAGCTGGCCTGAAGGGGCCCCAGGGGGCCCCCAAGCAGCCCCTCTCCATTTGGGTCTGGGGGCTTTCGTTGGGCCGGGAACCTGGGAGGTACCTGCCCGGTTGCAGGTCGCGGCCCGAGAAGCACTCTCCGGCCAACGTGCCAAACGTCCAGCGACTGCTCCCAAAGCGAAGCAGCCAGGACCCAAAGACCTAGCTGGCCTGAAGGGGCCCCAGGGGGCCCCCAAGCAGCCCCTCTCCATTTGGGTCTGGGGGCTTTCGTTGGGCCGGGAACCTGGGAGGTACCTGCCCGGTTGCAGGTCGCGGCCCGAGAAGCACTCTCCGGCCAACGTGCCAAACGTCCAGCGACTGCTCCCAAAGCGAAGGAGCCAGGACCCAAAGACCTAGCTGGCCTGAAGGGGCCCCAGGGGGCCCCCAAGCAGCCCCTCTCCATTTGGGTCTGGGGGCTTTCGTTGGGCCGGGAACGTGGGAGGTACCTGCCCGGTTGCAGGTCGCGGCCCGAGAAGCACTCTCCGGCCAACGTGCCAAACGTCCAGCGACTGCTCCCAAAGCGAAGGAGCCAGGACCCAAAGACCTAGCTGGCCTGAAGGGGCCCCAGGGGGCCCCCAAGCAGCCCCTCTCCATTTGGGTCTGGGGGCTTTCGTTGGGCCGGGAACCTGGGAGGTACCTGCCCGGTTGCAGGTCGCGGCCCGAGAAGCACTCTCCGGCCAACGTGCCAAACGTCCAGCGACTGCTCCCAAAGCGAAGCAGCCAGGACCCAAAGACCTAGCTGGCCTGAAGGGGCCCCAGGGGGCCCCCAAGCAGCCCCTCTCCATTTGGGTCTGGGGGCTTTCGTTGGGCCAGGAACCTGGGAGGTACCTGCCCGGTTGCAGGTCGCGGCCCGAGAAGCACTCTCCGGCCAACGTGCCAAACGTCCAGCGACTGCTCCCAAAGCGAAGGAGCCAGGACCCAAAGACCTAGCTGGCCTGAAGAGGCCCCAGGGGGCCCCCAAGCAGCCCATCTCCATTTGGGTCTGGGGGCTTTCGTTGGGCCGGGAACCTGGGAGGTACCTGCCCGGTTGCAGGTCGCGGCCCGAGAAGCACTCTCCGGCCAACGTGCCAAATGTCCAGCGACTGCTCCCAAAGCGAAGGAGCCAGGACCCAAAGGCCTAGCTGGCCTGAAGGGGCCCCAGGGGGCCCCCAAGCAGCCCCTCTCCATTTGGGTCTGGGGGCTTTCGTTGGGCCGGGAACCTGGGAGGTACCTGCCCGGTTGCAGGTCGCGGCCCGAGTAGCACTCTCCGGCCAACGTGCCAAACGTCCAGCGACTGCTCCCAAAGCGAAGCAGCCAGGACCCAAAGACCTAGCTGGCCTGAAGGGGCCCCAGGGGGCCCCCAAGCAGCCCCTCTCCATTTGGGTCTGGGGGCTTTCGTTGGGCCGGGAACCTGGGAGGTACCTGCCCGGTTGCAGGTCGCGGCCCGAGAAGCACTCTCCGGCCAACGTGCCAAACGTCCAGCGACTGCTCCCAAAGCGAAGCAGCCAGGACCCAAAGACCTAGCTGGCCTGAAGGGGCCCCAGGGGGCCCCCAAGCAGCCCCTCTCCATTTGGGTCTGGGGGCTTTTGTTGGGCCGGGAACCTGGGAGGTACCTGCCCGGTTGCAGGTCGCGGCCCGAGAAGCACTCTCCAGCCAACGTGCCAAATGTCCAGCGACTGCTCCCAAAGCGAAGGAGCCAGGACCCAAAGACCTAGCTGGCCTGAAGGGGCCCCAGGGGGCCCCCAAGCAGCCCCTCTCCATTTGGGTCTGGGGGCTTTCGTTGGGCCGGGAACCTGGGAGGTACCTGCCCGGTTGCAGGTCGCGGCCCGAGAAGCACTCTCCGGCCAACGTGCCAAACGTCCAGCGACTGCTCCCAAAGCGAAGGAGGCAGGACCCAAAGACCTAGCTGGCCTGAAGGGGCCCCAGGGGGCCCCCAAGCAGCCCCTCTCCATTTGGGTCTGGGGGCTTTCGTTGGGCCGGGAACCTGGGAGGTACCTGCCCGGTTGCAGGTCGCGGCCCGAGAAGCACTCTCCGGCCAACGTGCCAAACGTCCAGCGACTGCTCCCAAAGCGAAGCAGCCAGGACCCAAAGACCTAGCTGGCCTGAAGGGGCCCCAGGGGGCCCCCAAGCAGCCCCTCTCCATTTGGGTCTGGGGGCTTTCGTTGGGCCGGGAACCTGGGAGGTACCTGCCCGGTTGCAGGTCGCGGCCCGAGAAGCACTCTCCGGCCAACGTGCCAAACGTCCAGCGACTGCTCCCAAAGCGAAGCAGCCAGGACCCAAAGACCTAGCTGGCCTGAAGGGGCCCCAGGGGGCCCCCAAGCAGCCCCTCTCCATTTGGGTCTGGGGGCTTTCGTTGGGCCGGGAACCTGGGAGGTACCTGCCCGGTTGCAGGTCGCGGCCCGAGAAGCACTCTCCGGCCAACGTGCCAAACGTCCAGCGACTGCTCCCAAAGCGAAGCAGCCAGGACCCAAAGACCTAGCTGGCCTGAAGGGGCCCCAGGGGGCCCCCAAGCAGCCCCTCTCCATTTGGGTCTGGGGGCTTTCGTTGGGCCACGAACCTGGGAGGTACCTGCCCGGTTGCAGGTCGCGGCCCGAGAAGCACTCTCCGGCCAACGTGCCGAACGTCCAGCGACTGCTCCCAAAGCGAAGGAGCCAGGACCCAAAGACCTAGCTGGCCTGAAGGGGCCCCAGGGGGCCCCCAAGCAGCCCCTCTCCATTTGGGTCTGGGGGCTTTCGTTGGGCCGGGAACCTGGGAGGTACCTGCCCGGTTGCAGGTCGCGGCCCGAGAAGCACTCTCCGGTCAACGTGCCAAACGTCCAGCGACTGCTCCCAAAGCGAAGGAGCCAGGACCCAAAGACCTAGCTGGCCTGAAGGGGCCCCAGGGGGCCCCCAAGCAGCCCCTCTCCATTTGGGTCTGGGGGCTTTCGTTGGGCCGGGAACCTGGGAGGTACCTGCCCGGTTGCAGGTCGCGGCCCGAGAAGCACTCTCCGGCCAACGTGCCAAACGTCCAGCGACTGCTCCCAAAGCGAAGCAGCCAGGACCCAAAGACCTAGCTGGCCTGAAGGGGCCCCAGGGGGCCCCCAAGCAGCCCCTCTCCATTTGGGTCTGGGGGCTTTCGTTGGGCCACGAACCTGGGAGGTACCTGCCCGGTTGCAGGTCGCGGCCCGAGTAGCACTCTCCGGCCAACGTGCCAAACGTCCAGCGACTGCTCCCAAAGCGAAGCAGCCAGGACCCAAAGACCTAGCTGGCCTGAAGGGGCCCCAGGGGGCCCCCAAGCAGCCCCTCTCCATTTGGGTCTGGGGGCTTTCGTTGGGCCGGGAACCTGGGAGGTACCTGCCCGGTTGCAGGTCGCGGCCCGAGAAGCACTCTCCGGCCAACGTGCCAAACGTCCAGCGACTGCTCTCAAAGCGAAGGAGCCAGGACCGAAGGACCTAGCTGGCCTGAAGGGGCCCCAGGGGGCCCCCAAGCAGCCCCTCTCCATTTGGGTCTGGGGGCTTTCGTTGGGCCGGGAACCTGGGAGGTACCTGCCCGGTTGCAGGTCGCGGCCCGAGAAGCACTCTCCGGCCAACGTGCCAAACGTCCAGCGACTGCTCCCAAAGCGAAGCAGCCAGGACCCAAAGACCTAGCTGGCCTGAAGGGGCCCCAGGGGGCCCCCAAGCAGCCCCTCTCCATTTGGGTCTGGGGGCTTTCGTTGGGCCGGGAACCTGGGAGGTACCTGCCCGGTTGCAGGTCGCGGCCCGAGAAGCACTCTCCGGCCAACATGCCAAACGTCCAGCGACTGCTCCCAAAGCGAAGGAGCCAGGACCCAAAGACCTAGCTGGCCTGAAGGGGCCCCAGGGGGCCCCCAAGCAGTCCCTCTCCATTTGGGTCTGGGGGCTTTCGTTGGGCCGGGAACCTGGGAGGTACCTGCCCGGTTGCAGGTCGCGGCCCGAGAAGCACTCTCCGGCCAACGTGCCAAATGTCCAGCGACTGCTCCCAAAGCGAAGCAGCCAGGACCCAAAGACCTAGCTGGCCTGAAGGGGCCCCAGGGGGCCCCCAAGCAGCCCCTCTCCATTTGGGTCTGGGGGCTTTCGTTGGGCCGGGAACCTGGGAGGTACCTGCCCGGTTGCAGGTCGCGGCCCGAGAAGCACTCTCCGGCCAACGTGCCAAACGTCCAGCGACTGCTCCCAAAGCGAAGGAGCCAGGACCCAAAGACCTAGCTGGCCTGAAGGGGCCCCAGGGGGCCCCCAAGCAGCCCCTCTCCATTTGGGTCTGGGGGCTTTCGTTGGGCCGGGAACCTGGGAGGTACCTGCCAGGTTGCAGGTCGCGGCCCGAGAAGCACTCTCCGGCCAACGTGCCAAACGTCCAGCGACTGCTCCCAAAGCGAAGCAGCCAGGACCCAAAGACCTAGCTGGCCTGAAGGGGCCCCAGGGGGCCCCCAAGCAGCCCCTCTCCATTTGGGTCTGGGGGCTTTCGTTGGGCCGGGAACCTGGGAGGTACCTGCCCGGTTGCAGGTCGCGGCCCGAGTAGCACTCTCCGGCCAACGTGCCAAACGTCCAGCGACTGCTCCCAAAGCGAAGGAGCCAGGACCCAAAGACCTAGCTGGCCTGAAGGGGCCCCAGGGGGCCCCCAAGCAGCCCCTCTCCATTTGGGTCTGGGGGCTTTCGTTGGGCCGGGAACCTGGGAGGTACCTGCCCGGTTGCAGGTCGCGGCCCGAGAAGCACTCTCCGGCCAACGTGCCAAACGTCCAGCGACTGCTCCCAAAGCGAAGGAGCCAGGACCGAAGGACCTAGCTGGCCTGAAGGGGCCCCAGGGGGCCCCCAAGCAGCCCCTCTCCATTTGGGTCTGGGGGCTTTCGTTGGGCCGGGAACCTGGGAGGTACCTGCCCGGTTGCAGGTCGCGGCCCGAGAAGCACTCTCCGGCCAACGTGCCAAACGTCCAGCGACTGCTCCCAAAGCGAAGCAGCCAGGACCCAAAGACCTAGCTGGCCTGAAGGGGCCCCAGGGGGCCCCCAAGCAGCCCCTCTCCATTTGGGTCTGGGGGCTTTCGTTGGGCCAGGAACCTGGGAGGTACCTGCCCGGTTGCAGGTCGCGGCCCGAGAAGCACTCTCCGGCCAACGTGCCAAACGTCCAGCGACTGCTCCCAAAGCGAAGGAGCCAGGACCCAAAGACCTAGCTGGCCTGAAGGGGCCCCAGGGGGCCCCCAAGCAGCCCATCTCCATTTGGGTCTGGGGGCTTTCGTTGGGCCGGGAACCTGGGAGGTACCTGCCCGGTTGCAGGTCGCGGCCCGAGAAGCACTCTCCGGCCAACGTGCCAAATGTCCAGCGACTGCTCCCAAAGCGAAGGAGCCAGGACCCAAAGGCCTAGCTGGCCTGAAGGGGCCCCAGGGGGCCCCCAAGCAGCCCCTCTCCATTTGGGTCTGGGGGCTTTCGTTGGGCCGGGAACCTGGGAGGTACCTGCCCGGTTGCAGGTCGCGGCCCGAGAAGCACTCTCCGGCCAACGTGCCAAACGTCCAGCGACTGCTCCCAAAGCGAAGCAGCCAGGACCCAAAGACCTAGCTGGCCTGAAGGGGCCCCAGGGGGCCCCCAAGCAGCCCCTCTCCATTTGGGTCTGGGGGCTTTCGTTGGGCCGGGAACCTGGGAGGTACCTGCCCGGTTGCAGGTCGCGGCCCGAGAAGCACTCTCCGGCCAACGTGCCAAACGTCCAGCGACTGCTCCCAAAGCGAAGCAGCCAGGACCCAAAGACCTAGCTGGCCTGAAGGGGCCCCAGGGGGCCCCCAAGCAGCCCCTCTCCATTTGGGTCTGGGGGCTTTCGTTGGGCCGGGAACCTGGGAGGTACCTGCCCGGTTGCAGGTCGCGGCCCGAGAAGCACTCTCCGGCCAACGTGCCAAACGTCCAGCGACTGCTCCCAAAGCGAAGCAGCCAGGACCCAAAGACCTAGCTGGCCTGAAGGGGCCCCAGGGGGCCCCCAAGCAGCCCCTCTCCATTTGGGTCTGGGGGCTTTCGTTGGGCCGGGAACCTGGGAGGTACCTGCCCGGTTGCAGGTCGCGGCCCGGGAAGCACTCTCCGGCCAACGTGCCAAACGTCCAGCGACTGCTCCCAAAGCGAAGCAGCCAGGACCCAAAGACCTAGCTGGCCTGAAGGGGCCCCAGGGGGCCCCCAAGCAGCCCCTCTCCATTTGGGTCTGGGGGCTTTCGTTGGGCCGGGAACCTGGGAGGTACCTGCCCGGTTGCAGGTCGCGGCCCGGGAAGCACTCTCCGGCCAACGTGCCAAACGTCCAGCGACTGCTCCCAAAGCGAAGGAGCCAGGACCCAAAGACCTAGCTGGCCTGAAGGGGCCCCAGGGGGCCCCCAAGCAGCCCCTCTCCATTTGGGTCTGGGGGCTTTCGTTGGGCCGGGAACCTGGGAGGTACCTGCCCGGTTGCAGGTCGCGGCCCGAGAAGCACTCTCCGGCCAACGTGCCAAACGTCCAGCGACTGCTCCCAAAGCGAAGGAGCCAGGACCCAAAGACCTAGCTGGCCTGAAGGGGCCCCAGGGGGCCCCCAAGCAGCCCCTCTCCATTTGGGTCTGGGGGCTTTCGTTGGGCCGGGAACCTGGGAGGTACCTGCCCGGTTGCAGGTCGCGGCCCGAGAAGCACTCTCCGGCCAACGTGCCAAACGTCCAGCGACTGCTCCCAAAGCGAAGCAGCCAGGACCCAAAGACCTAGCTGGCCTGAAGGGGCCCCAGGGGGCCCCCAAGCAGCCCCTCTCCATTTGGGTCTGGGGGCTTTCGTTGGGCCGGGAACCTGGGAGGTACCTGCCCGGTTGCAGGTCGCGGCCCGAGAAGCACTCTCCGGCCAACGTGCCAAACGTCCAGCGACTGCTCCCAAAGCGAAGGAGCCAGGACCCAAAGACCTAGCTGGCCTGAAGGGGCCCCAGGGCGCCCCCAAGCAGCCCCTCTCCATTTGGGTCTGGGGGCTTTCGTTGGGCCGGGAACCTGGGAGGTACCTGCCCGGTTGCAGGTCGCGGCCCGAGAAGCACTCTCCGGCCAACGTGCCAAACGTCCAGCGACTGCTCCCAAAGCGAAGGAGCCAGGACCCAAAGACCTAGCTGGCCTGAAGGGGCCCCAGGGGGCCCCCAAGCAGCCCCTCTCCATTTGGGTCTGGGGGCTTTCGTTGGGCCGGGAACCTGGGAGGTACCTGCCCGGTTGCAGGTCGCGGCCCGAGTAGCACTATCCGGCCAACGTGCCAAACGTCCAGCGACTGCTCCCAAAGCGAAGGAGCCAGGACCCAAAGACCTAGCTGGCCTGAAGGGGCCCCAGGGGGCCCCCAAGCAGCCCCTCTCCATTTGGGTCTGGGGGCTTTCGTTGGGCCGGGAACCTGGGAGGTACCTGCCCGGTTGCAGGTCGCGGCCCGAGAAGCACTCTCCGGCCAACGTGCCAAACGTCCAGCGACTGCTCCCAAAGCGAAGCAGCCAGGACCCAAAGACCTAGCTGGCCTGAAGGGGCCCCAGGGGGCCCCCAAGCAGCCCCTCTCCATTTGGGTCTGGGGGCTTTCGTTGGGCCAGGAACCTGGGAGGTACCTGCCCGGTTGCAGGTCGCGGCCCGAGAAGCACTCTCCGGCCAACGTGCCAAACGTCCAGCGACTGCTCCCAAAGCGAAGCAGCCAGGACCCAAAGACCTAGCTGGCCTGAAGGGGCCCCAGGGGGCCCCCAAGCAGCCTCTCTCCATTTGGGTCTGGGGGCTTTCGTTGGGCCGGGAACCTGGGAGGTACCTGCCCGGTTGCAGGTCGCGGCCCGAGAAGCACTCTCCGGCCAACGTGCCAAACGTCCAGCGACTGCTCCCAAAGCGAAGCAGCCAGGACCCAAAGACCTAGCTGGCCTGAAGGGGCCCCAGGGGGCCCCCAAGCAGCCCCTCTCCATTTGGGTCTGGGGGCTTTCGTTGGGCCGGGAACCTGGGAGGTACCTGCCCGGTTGCAGGTCGCGGCCCGAGAAGCACTCTCCGGCCAACGTGCCAAACGTCCAGCGACTGCTCCCAAAGCGAAGGAGCCAGGACCCAAAGACCTAGCTGGCCTGAAGGGGCCCCAGGGCGCCCCCAAGCAGGCCCTCTCCATTTGGGTCTGGGGGCTTTCGTTGGGCCGGGAACCTGGGAGGTACCTGCCCGGTTGCAGGTCGCGGCCCGAGAAGCACTCTCCGGCCAACGTGCCAAACGTCCAGCGACTGCTCCCAAAGCGAAGGAGCCAGGACCCAAAGACCTAGCTGGCCTGAAGGGGCCCCAGGGGGCCCCCAAGCAGCCCCTCTCCATTTGGGTCTGGGGGCTTTCGTTGGGCCGGGAACCTGGGAGGTACCTGCCCGGTTGCAGGTCGCGGCCCGAGAAGCACTCTCCAGCCAACGTGCCAAACGTCCAGCGACTGCTCCCAAAGCGAAGGAGCCAGGACCCAAAGACCTAGCTGGCCTGAAGGGGCCCCAGGGGGCCCCCAAGCAGCCCCTCTCCATTTGGGTCTGGGGGCTTTCGTTGGGCCGGGAACCTGGGAGGTACCTGCCCGGTTGCAGGTCGCGGCCCGAGAAGCACTCTCCGGCCAACGTGCCAAACGTCCAGCGACTGCTCCCAAAGCGAAGGAGCCAGGACCCAAAGACCTAGCTGGCCTGAAGGGGCCCCAGGGGGCCCCCAAGCAGCCCCTCTCCATTTGGGTCTGGGGGCTTTCGTTGGGCCGGGAACCTGGGAGGTACCTGCCCGGTTGCAGGTCGCGGCCCGAGAAGCACTCTCCGGCCAACGTGCCAAACGTCCAGCGACTGCTCCCAAAGCGAAGCAGCCAGGACCCAAAGACCTAGCTGGCCTGAAGGGGCCCCAGGGGGCCCCCAAGCAGCCCCTCTCCATTTGGGTCTGGGGGCTTTCGTTGGGCCGGGAACCTGGGAGGTACCTGCCCGGTTGCAGGTCGCGGCCCGAGAAGCACTCTCCGGCCAACGTGCCAAACGTCCAGCGACTGCTCCCAAAGCGAAGGAGCCAGGACCCAAAGACCTAGCTGGCCTGAAGGGGCCCCAGGGGGCCCCCAAGCAGCCCCTCTCCATTTGGGTCTGGGGGCTTTCGTTGGGCCGGGAACCTGGGAGGTACCTGCCCGGTTGCAGGTCGCGGCCCGAGAAGCACTCTCCGGCCAACGTGCCAAACGTCCAGCGACTGCTCCCAAAGCGAAGGAGCCAGGACCCAAAGACCTAGCTGGCCTGAAGGGGCCCCAGGGGGCCCCCAAGCAGCCCCTCTCCATTTGGGTCTGGGGGCTTTCGTTGGGCCGGGAACCTGGGAGGTACCTGCCCGGTTGCAGGTCGCGGCCCGAGAAGCACTCTCCGGCCAACGTGCCAAACGTCCAGCGACTGCTCCCAAAGCGAAGGAGCCAGGACCCAAAGACCTAGCTGGCCTGAAGGGGCCCCAGGGGGCCCCCGAGCAGCCCCTCTCCATTTGGGTCTGGGGGCTTTCGTTGGGCCGGGAACCTGGGAGGTACCTGCCCGGTTGCAGGTCGCGGCCCGAGAAGCACTCTCCGGCCAACGTGCCAAACGTCCAGCGACTGCTCTCAAAACGAAGGAGCCAGGACCCAAAGACCTAGCTGGCCTGAAGGGGCCCCAGGGGGCCCCCGAGCAGCCCCTCTCCATTTGGGTCTGGGGGCTTTCGTTGGGCCGGGAACCTGGGAGGTACCTGCCCGGTTGCAGGTCGCGGCCCGAGAAGCACTCTCCGGCCAACGTGCCAAACGTCCAGCGACTGCTCCCAAAGCGAAGCAGCCAGGACCCAAAGACCTAGCTGGCCTGAAGGGGCCCCAGGGGGCCCCCAAGCAGCCCCTCTCCATTTGGGTCTGGGGGCTTTCGTTGGGCCGGGAACCTGGGAGGTACCTGCCCGGTTGCAGGTCGCGGCCCGAGAAGCACTCTCCGGCCAACGTGCCAAACGTCCAGCGACTGCTCCCAAAGCGAAGGAGCCAGGACCCAAAGACCTAGCTGGCCTGAAGGGGCCCCAGGGCGCCCCCAAGCAGCCCCTCTCCATTTGGGTCTGGGGGCTTTCGTTGGGCCGGGAACCTGGGAGGTACCTGCCCGGTTGCAGGTCGCGGCCCGAGAAGCACTCTCCGGCCAACGTGCCAAACGTCCAGCGACTGCTCCCAAAGCGAAGGAGCCAGGACCCAAAGACCTAGCTGGCCTGAAGGGGCCCCAGGGGGCCCCCAAGCAGCCCCTCTCCATTTGGGTCTGGGGGCTTTCGTTGGGCCGGGAACCTGGGAGGTACCTGCCCGGTTGCAGGTCGCGGCCCGAGAAGCACTCTCCGGCCAACGTGCCAAACGTCCAGCGACTGCTCCCAAAGCGAAGCAGCCAGGACCCAAAGACCTAGCTGGCCTGAAGGGGCCCCAGGGGGCCCCCAAGCAGCCCCTCTCCATTTGGGTCTGGGGGCTTTCGTTGGGCCGGGAACCTGGGAGGTACCTGCCCGGTTGCAGGTCGCGGCCCGAGAAGCACTCTCCGGCCAACGTGCCAAACGTCCAGCGACTGCTCCCAAAGCGAAGGAGCCAGGACCCAAAGACCTAGCTGGCCTGAAGGGGCCCCAGGGGGCCCCCAAGCAGCCCCTCTCCATTTGGGTCTGGGGGCTTTCGTTGGGCCGGGAACCTGGGAGGTACCTGCCCGGTTGCAGGTCGCGGCCCGAGAAGCACTCTCCGGCCAACGTGCCAAACGTCCAGCGACTGCTCCCAAAGCGAAGGAGCCAGGACCCAAAGACCTAGCTGGCCTGAAGGGGCCCCAGGGGGCCCCCAAGCAGCCCCTCTCCATTTGGGTCTGGGGGCTTTCGTTGGGCCGGGAACCTGGGAGGTACCTGCCCGGTTGCAGGTCGCGGCCCGAGAAGCACTCTCCGGCCAACGTGCCAAACGTCCAGCGACTGCTCCCAAAGCGAAGGAGCCAGGACCCAAAGACCTAGCTGGCCTGAAGGGGCCCCAGGGGGCCCCCGAGCAGCCCCTCTCCATTTGGGTCTGGGGGCTTTCGTTGGGCCGGGAACCTGGGAGGTACCTGCCCGGTTGCAGGTCGCGGCCCGAGAAGCACTCTCCGGCCAACGTGCCAAACGTCCAGCGACTGCTCTCAAAACGAAGGAGCCAGGACCCAAAGACCTAGCTGGCCTGAAGGGGCCCCAGGGGGCCCCCGAGCAGCCCCTCTCCATTTGGGTCTGGGGGCTTTCGTTGGGCCGGGAACCTGGGAGGTACCTGCCCGGTTGCAGGTCGCGGCCCGAGAAGCACTCTCCGGCCAACGTGCCAAACGTCCAGCGACTGCTCCCAAAGCGAAGCAGCCAGGACCCAAAGACCTAGCTGGCCTGAAGGGGCCCCAGGGGGCCCCCAAGCAGCCCCTCTCCATTTGGGTCTGGGGGCTTTCGTTGGGCCGGGAACCTGGGAGGTACCTGCCCGGTTGCAGGTCGCGGCCCGAGAAGCACTCTCCGGCCAACGTGCCAAACGTCCAGCGACTGCTCCCAAAGCGAAGGAGCCAGGACCCAAAGACCTAGCTGGCCTGAAGGGGCCCCAGGGGGCCCCCAAGCAGCCCCTCTCCATTTGGGTCTGGGGGCTTTCGTTGGGCCGGGAACCTGGGAGGTACCTGCCCGGTTGCAGGTCGCGGCCCGAGAAGCACTCTCCGGCCAACGTGCCAAACGTCCAGCGACTGCTCCCAAAGCGAAGGAGCCAGGACCCAAAGACCTAGCTGGCCTGAAGGGGCCCCAGGGGGCCCCCAAGCAGCCCCTCTCCATTTGGGTCTGGGGGCTTTCGTTGGGCCGGGAACCTGGGAGGTACCTGCCCGGTTGCAGGTCGCGGCCCGAGAAGCACTCTCCAGCCAACGTGCCAAACGTCCAGCGACTGCTCCCAAAGCGAAGGAGCCAGGACCCAAAGACCTAGCTGGCCTGAAGGGGCCCCAGGGGGCCCCCAAGCAGCCCCTCTCCATTTGGGTCTGGGGGCTTTCGTTGGGCCGGGAACCTGGGAGGTACCTGCCCGGTTGCAGGTCGCGGCCCGAGAAGCACTCTCCGGCCAACGTGCCAAACGTCCAGCGACTGCTCCCAAAGCGAAGGAGCCAGGACCCAAAGACCTAGCTGGCCTGAAGGGGCCCCAGGGGGCCCCCAAGCAGCCCCTCTCCATTTGGGTCTGGGGGCTTTCGTTGGGCCGGGAACCTGGGAGGTACCTGCCCGGTTGCAGGTCGCGGCCCGAGAAGCACTCTCCGGCCAACGTGCCAAACGTCCAGCGACTGCTCCCAAAGCGAAGGAGCCAGGACCCAAAGACCTAGCTGGCCTGAAGGGGCCCCAGGGGGCCCCCAAGCAGCCCCTCTCCATTTGGGTCTGGGGGCTTTCGTTGGGCCGGGAACCTGGGAGGTACCTGCCCGGTTGCAGGTCGCGGCCCGAGAAGCACTCTCCGGCCAACGTGCCAAACGTCCAGCGACTGCTCCCAAAGCGAAGGAGCCAGGACCCAAAGACCTAGCTGGCCTGAAGGGGCCCCAGGGGGCCCCCAAGCAGCCCCTCTCCATTTGGGTCTGGGGGCTTTCGTTGGGCCGGGAACCTGGGAGGTACCTGCCCGGTTGCAGGTCGCGGCCCGAGAAGCACTCTCCGGCCAACGTGCCAAACGTCCAGCGACTGCTCCCAAAGCGAAGGAGCCAGGACCCAAAGACCTAGCTGGCCTGAAGGGGCCCCAGGGGGCCCCCAAGCAGCCCCTCTCCATTTGGGTCTGGGGGCTTTCGTTGGGCCGGGAACCTGGGAGGTACCTGCCTGGTTGCAGGTCGCGGCCCGAGAAGCACTCTCCGGCCAACGTGCCAAACGTCCAGCGACTGCTCTCAAAACGAAGGAGCCAGGACCCAAAGACCTAGCTGGCCTGAAGGGGCCCCAGGGGGCCCCCGAGCAGCCCCTCTCCATTTGGGTCTGGGGGCTTTCGTTGGGCCGGGAACCTGGGAGGTACCTGCCCGGTTGCAGGTCGCGGCCCGAGAAGCACTCTCCGGCCAACGTGCCAAACGTCCAGCGACTGCTCCCAAAGCGAAGCAGCCAGGACCCAAAGACCTAGCTGGCCTGAAGGGGCCCCAGGGGGCCCCCAAGCAGCCCCTCTCCATTTGGGTCTGGGGGCTTTCGTTGGGCCGGGAACCTGGGAGGTACCTGCCCGGTTGCAGGTCGCGGCCCGAGAAGCACTCTCCGGCCAACGTGCCAAACGTCCAGCGACTGCTCCCAAAGCGAAGGAGCCAGGACCCAAAGACCTAGCTGGCCTGAAGGGGCCCCAGGGCGCCCCCAAGCAGCCCCTCTCCATTTGGGTCTGGGGGCTTTCGTTGGGCCGGGAACCTGGGAGGTACCTGCCCGGTTGCAGGTCGCGGCCCGAGAAGCACTCTCCGGCCAACGTGCCAAACGTCCAGCGACTGCTCCCAAAGCGAAGGAGCCAGGACCCAAAGACCTAGCTGGCCTGAAGGGGCCCCAGGGGGCCCCCAAGCAGCCCCTCTCCATTTGGGTCTGGGGGCTTTCGTTGGGCCGGGAACCTGGGAGGTACCTGCCCGGTTGCAGGTCGCGGCCCGAGAAGCACTCTCCAGCCAACGTGCCAAACGTCCAGCGACTGCTCCCAAAGCGAAGGAGCCAGGACCCAAAGACCTAGCTGGCCTGAAGGGGCCCCAGGGGGCCCCCAAGCAGCCCCTCTCCATTTGGGTCTGGGGGCTTTCATTGGGCCGGGAACCTGGGAGGTACCTGCCCGGTTGCAGGTCGCGGCCCGAGAAGCACTCTCCGGCCAACGTGCCAAACGTCCAGCGACTGCTCCCAAAGCGAAGGAGCCAGGACCCAAAGACCTAGCTGGCCTGAAGGGGCCCCAGGGGGCCCCCAAGCAGCCCCTCTCCATTTGGGTCTGGGGGCTTTCGTTGGGCCGGGAACCTGGGAGGTACCTGCCCGGTTGCAGGTCGCGGCCCGAGAAGCACTCTCCGGCCAACGTGCCAAACGTCCAGCGACTGCTCCCAAAGCGAAGCAGCCAGGACCCAAAGACCTAGCTGGCCTGAAGGGGCCCCAGGGGGCCCCCAAGCAGCCCCTCTCCATTTGGGTCTGGGGGCTTTCGTTGGGCCGGGACCCTGAAAGGTACCTGCCCGGTTGCAGGTCGCGGCCCGAGAAGCACTCTCCGGCCAACGTGCCAAACGTCCAGCGACTGCTCCCAAAGCGAAGGAGCCAGGACCCAAAGACCTAGCTGGCCTGAAGGGGCCCCAGGGGGCCCCCAAGCAGCCCCTCTCCATTTGGGTCTGGGGGCTTTCGTTGGGCCGGGAACCTGGGAGGTACCTGCCCGGTTGCAGGTCGCGGCCCGAGAAGCACTCTCCGGCCAACGTGCCAAACGTCCAGCGACTGCTCCCAAAGCGAAGGAGCCAGGACCCAAAGACCTAGCTGGCCTGAAGGGGCCCCAGGGGGCCCCCAAGCAGCCCCTCTCCATTTGGGTCTGGGGGCTTTCGTTGGGCCGGGAACCTGGGAGGTACCTGCCCGGTTGCAGGTCGCGGCCCGAGAAGCACTCTCCGGCCAACGTGCCAAACGTCCAGCGACTGCTCCCAAAGCGAAGCAGTCAGGACCCAAAGACCTAGCTGGCTTGAAGGGGCCCCAGGGGGCCCCCGAGCAGCCCCTCTCCATTTGGGTCTGGGGGCTTTCGTTGGGCCGGGAACCTGGGAGGTACCTGCCCGGTTGCAGGTCGCGGCCCGAGAAGCACTCTCCGGCCAACGTGCCAAACGTCCAGCGACTGCTCTCAAAACGAAGGAGCCAGGACCCAAAGACCTAGCTGGCCTGAAGGGGCCCCAGGGGGCCCCCGAGCAGCCCCTCTCCATTTGGGTCTGGGGGCTTTCGTTGGGCCGGGAACCTGGGAGGTACCTGCCCGGTTGCAGGTCGCGGCCCGAGAAGCACTGTCCGGCCAACATGCCAAACGTCCAGCGACTGCTCTCAAAGCGAAGGAGCCAGGACCCAAAGACCTAGCTGGCCTGAAGGGGCCCCAGGGGGCCCCCAGGCAGCCCCTCTCCATTTGGGTCTGGGGGCTTTTGTTGGGCCGGGAACCTGGGAGGTACCTGCCCGGTTGCAGGTCGCGGCCCGAGAAGCACTCTCCGGCCAACGTGCCAAACGTCCAGCGACTGCTCCCAAAGCGAAGGAGCCAGGACCCAAAGGCCTAGCTGGCCTGAAGGGGCCCCAGGGGGCCCCCAAGCAGCCCCTCTCCATTTGGGTCTGGGGGCTTTTGTTGGGCCGGGAACCTGGGAGGTACCTGCCCGGTTGCAGGTCGCGGCCCGAGTAGCACTCTCCGGCCAACGTGCCAAACGTCCAGCGACTGCTCCCAAAGCGAAGGAGCCAGGACCCAAAGACCTAGCTGGCCTGAAGGGGCCCCAGGGGGCCCCCGAGCAGCCCCTCTCCATTTGGGTCTGGGGGCTTTCGTTGGGCCGGGAACCTGGGAGGTACCTGCCCGGTTGCAGGTCGCGGCCCGAGTAGCACTCTCCGGCCAAAGTGCCAAACGTCCAGCGACTGCTCCCAAAGCGAAGCAGCCAGGACCCAAAGACCTAGCTGGCCTGAAGGGGCCCCAGGGGGCCCCCAAGCAGCCCCTCTCCATTTGGGTCTGGGGGCTTTCGTTGGGCCGGGAACCTGGGAGGTACCTGCCCGGTTGCAGGTCGCGGCCCGAGAAGCACTCTCCCGCCAACGTGCCAAACGTCCAGCGACTGCTCCCAAAGCGAAGGAGCCAGGACCCAAAGACCTAGCTGGCCTGAAGGGGCCCCAGGGGGCCCCCAAGCAGCCCCTCTCCATTTGGGTCTGGGGGCTTTTGTTGGGCCGGGAACCTGGGAGGTACCTGCCCGGTTGCAGGTCGCGGCCCGAGAAGCACTCTCCGGCCAACGTGCCAAACGTCCAGCGACTGCTCCCAAAGCGAAGGAGCCAGGACCCAAAGACCTAGCTGGCCTGAAGGGGCCCCAGGGGGCCCCCAAGCAGCCCCTCTCCATTTGGGTCTGGGGGCTTTCGTTGGGCCGGGAACCTGGGAGGTACCTGCCCGGTTGCAGGTCGCGGCCCGAGAAGCACTCTCCGGCCAACGTGCCAAACGTCCAGCGACTGCTCCCAAAGCGAAGCAGCCAGGACCCAAAGACCTAGCTGGCCTGAAGGGGCCCCAGGGGGCCCCCAAGCAGCCCCTCTCCATTTGGGTCTGGGGGCTTTCGTTGGGCCGGGAACCTGGGAGGTACCTGCCCGGTTGCAGGTCGCGGCCCGAGAAGCACTCTCCAGCCAACGTGCCAAACGTCCAGCGACTGCTCCCAAAGCGAAGCAGCCAGGACCCAAACACCTAGCTGGCCTGAAGGGGCCCCAGGGGGCCCCCGAGCAGCCCCTCTCCATTTGGGTCTGGGGGCTTTCGTTGGGCCGGGAACCTGGGAGGTACCTGCCTGGTTGCAGGTCGCGGCCCGAGTAGCACTCTCCGGCCAACGTGCCAAACGTCCAGCGACTTCTCCCAAAGCGAAGCAGCCAGGACCCAAAGACCTAGCTGGCCTGAAGGGGCCCCAGGGGGCCCCCAAGCAGCCCCTCTCCATTTGGGTCTGGGGGCTTTCGTTGGGCCGGGAACCTGGGAGGTACCTGCCCGGTTGCAGGTCGCGGCCCGAGAAGCACTCTCCGGCCAACGTGCCAAACGTCCAGCGACTGCTCCCAAAGCGAAGCAGCCAGGACCCAAAGACCTAGCTGGCCTGAAGGGGCCCCAGGGGGCCCCCAAGCAGCCCCTCTCCATTTGGGTCTGGGGGCTTTCGTTGGGCCGGGAACCTGGGAGGTACCTGCCCGGTTGCAGGTCGCGGCCCGAGAAGCACTCTCCGGCCAACATGCCAAACGTCCAGCGACTGCTCCCAAAGCGAAGGAGCCAGGACCCAAAGACCTAGCTGGCCTGAAGGGGCCCCAGGGGGCCCCCAAGCAGCCCCTCTCCATTTGGGTCTGGGGGCTTTCGTTGGGCCGGGAACCTGGGAGGTACCTGCCCAGTTGCAGGTCGCGGCCCGAGAAGCACTCTCCGGCCAACGTGCCAAACGTCCAGCGACTGCTCCCAAAGCGAAGCAGCCAGGACCCAAAGACCTAGCTGGCCTGAAGGGGCCCCAGGGGGCCCCCAAGCAGCCCCTCTTCATTTGGGTCTGGGGGCTTTCGTTGGGCCGGGAACCTGGGAGGTACCTGCCCGGTTGCAGGTCGCGGCCCGAGAAGCACTCTCCCGCCAACGTGCCAAACGTCCAGCGACTGCTCCCAAAGCGAAGGAGCCAGGACCCAAAGACCTAGCTGGCCTGAAGGGGCCCCAGGGGGCCCCCAAGCAGCCCCTCTCCATTTGGGTCTGGGGGCTTTTGTTGGGCCGGGAACCTGGGAGGTACCTGCCCGGTTGCAGGTCGCGGCCCGAGAAGCACTCTCCGGCCAACGTGCCAAACGTCCAGCGACTGCTCCCAAAGCGAAGGAGCCAGGACCCAAAGACCTAGCTGGCCTGAAGGGGCCCCAGGGGGCCCTTGACCACGGGTATCGCAAAGGGTTCCCCTTTAGCGCCAATTACCTGTACTGTCTCCGAGGAAATTTTACATCCCCGGAGGTAAACTTTGGATGTTGGATCTTTCCGTCCCTGAGTCCACGAGGAAATCAATTTCTTACTGCTGTGGACATACTTTCAGTTTTACCAGGGGCTCTGTCTTACTCCTTATCCACAGAAAATAAAGTTCTTGAAACCCCTAATCTTCTTTAAACATTTTCTCATCCCCCCATTGCCACTTCTTGTAAGGGGTTCTCTTTCACTTAAAGCGTATAAATTTGCCCTTATATCAGAAATTATCCAAAGGGCTGCACATTCACTTTCTTCTAAACTAAAGGGTTCCTTTTCATTTACACCCTAACACTAACGCCTAATCCTAACCCCAAACCATAACCCCTAACACCTAACACTAACCGTAATGACCCTGACCCTAATGACCCTGACCCTAATGACCCTGACCCTAATGACCCTGACCCTAATGACCCTAACACCTAACCATAACCCTAAACCCTAACCCCTAACCCTAACCCCTAACCCTAACCCTAGCTCTAGCCCTAACCCTAATAACCTAACCCCTAACCCTAAACCCTAACCCTACCCCTAACACTACCCCTAACCCCTAACCCTAACCCACACCTAACCCTAACCCTAAACCCTAACCATAAACCTAACCCTAACCCTAGCCCTACCCCTAACCCTAACCCTAACCCTAATGACCTAACCCTAACCCTAAACCCTAACCCTACACCTAACCCTACCCCTAACCCCTAACCCTAACCCTAACTTAACCCTAAACCCTAACCCTAACCCCAACCCTAACCCTAAACCTTAACCCCTAACCCCTAACCCCAAACCCTAACGCTAACCCTAACACCTAACCCTAAGCCTAACCCTAAGCCTAATGACCCTAACCCTAATGACCCCTAACCCTAACTCTAACCCTAACCTAACCCTAACCCCTAACCCAAACCCTAACCCCTAACCCTAACCCCTAACACTAACCCTAACCCCTAACCCTAAACCCTAATTCTAAACCCTAACCCTGACCCTAAACCCTAACCCCAACCCCAAAAAAAAAAAAGTGCCGGCCGCGCGCCCCACGGTTTCCAGCAGGAAAATGAGCTTCTCAGCGCAAGACCGGTGGATTATCTATCACCCACCACCTTTCCCACAGCTTCTAGGACTTCCTTAAGTTTTATACCTCAAGGTCTGAAGCTATCAGACCAAAGTATGACTGTATCAGGGGTAAAAGGGGAAGGATTCTCAGTCCCCATGTTAAAAATGCCACTTTAAGATTAGGTGAGGGGAAAATTTGCGGGCAGCTTTTATATATATTCCTGATGCTGGAACTAATTTATTGGGAAGAGATTCAATAATACAATTAGGATGGGAATTGAAAACCCAGGATGACCAAACTGGGGTACCCATGGCTTTACTGACAGAGGAAGATGAAAACCAAATTGATCCAATAGTGTGGGTGTGAGAGGGTAATCGAGGTGGATTACACATCATCCCTTTAAAGATTAAACTTAAAAGGGACAATGAAATTATTTGCCAAAAACAGTATCCTATTTCATTGGAAGGCTGTAAAGGTCTCCAACCAGTCATAGAGAGTTTAATTAAGGACAAGCTTCTGGAACCATGTATGTCTCCTTTCAATACCCCAATCTTGTAAGAAAACCCGATGGGTCATATCGTCTGGTACAGGATTTAAGAAAGTTAAACCAAATAGTTCAAGTGCGTCACCCAGTGGTTCCTAATCCTTACACTCTATTGAGTAAAACACCACATGACCACGGATGGTTTAGTGTGACTGATTTAAAGGATGCCTTCTGGGCATGTCCATTGGACCCTGATAGTAGAGACATGTTTGCTTTTGAATGGGAAGATCCTTTCACAGGATGAAAGCAACAGTTTAGATGGGCAGTTTTACCTCAGGGATTCACTGAATCACCAAATTTATTTGGACAAGCATTGGAACAAGTGTTAGAGAAGTTTAAAGTCCCAACTGAAGTCACCCTTCCACAATGTGTAGATGATCTTTTACTCGCAGGAAAGAATAAGAGAATCGTGAAGGAAACAACAAATGCTTTGTTACATTTCCTAGGGAAACAGGGACTAAGAGTATCAAAAACCAAACTACAACACACAGAAAGAGAAGTTAAATATTTAGGACATCTAATCAGTGAAGGGAAAAGGAGAATAAACCTGGAGAGGATAAAAGGAATAGTTGAGTTACCTCTCCCGAGAACGAAGAAAGAGCTGCGGCAATTTTTAGGATTGACAGGCTATTGTCGCCTATGGATTGAATCATAAGCACTACAACCAAAGGGATTATGTCTTAAATTGTTAGAAGAAGAGCCTAATGACTTGGTATGGACTAATGAAGAAAAGGAATTAGTACAGGAATTAAAACAAAGACCGATCACTGCTCCTGCGTTAGCCCTGCCCTCCCTTGACAAACCACTCCACTTGTTCGCTGCCAGAGCTCTCCGGCGCCTGGGGAACCTCCCCTGTCCTGGAAGGACACACACACACACACCATCCCCTGCGTGGGCTGACTGGAGCATGCTGGGGGTGACACCTCATTCTTCAGCATCTCTAAGGAAAGAGACACAGAAAACAAACCCAGACTGTGCAGGCAGTCGGCACCGGGCACCTGGACCCCAACCCCACCTCCCCCTCCCCTTCTCCAGAGGGATGTGGCGTTCCACTCACCTGCTGGGCTGGCTGGGGGTTCCTGCTGCGCTGGGAGATGCAGGATGATTGGTACCCCCAGACCTCACCCGGCTGGAGCTGCCTCCCCTGGCATTATCCCTCTTTCCTCCTGGAATTATCCCTCTTTCCTCCCGGCTTCGCAGCTGCAGAGGAGACAGACAGACAGACCTGAGTCTGGGAACAGCCAGAGCCCCCGACCCCCTCGCCCCAGTGACCCCGCTGGGCAGCCCAGCTCCTCGTGGTGTTGGGCTCCAGTCCCAACAGCTTCCAGTTCCAAGAGCAAAGCTGGGGAAATAAAACCCCAACAGCCCATCCTGTGCAAAGCCAGGAGTGCTGGGGAAATGCTGTGCACCCAGAAGCAAAACACCAACAGCTGAGTGGAGAGGACTGAGCTGCCTTGGAGAGACCCTGAGAAGGGAAAGCAAAACACACCAAGCAAACAGGAGCCAAGCTGCATCAATCAGTGCTTTGGACTGGGGAGACACTGGTCACACTCAGCCAGTTGGGAAACACTCACCTTAAGGGCAGGAACCAAGACAACAGCAGCAACTCCAGTGCTTCAGCTGCAGAATGAAAACCAGGACAGGACAAGAGGAGCCCCAAAGCAGAAGAATGAGCTGCCAAAGGCCAGGCAGGTGCCTTATGTACCCCAGGTCCCACCCACTGCCCTTCCCACAGTGCCTGGGGCAGGGGAGGATGCTGCCTGCAGAAGGATTCAGAGCAGGGGGGGCTCTGCTGAGCTGAGCTGGTCAGCAGAGAGTGGATGCTGAGTGGAGAAAGGGATGCTGGCTGAGAACATCCTTACCCTGCTGGATCTCGGTGGAGCAGAGACTCCCCGCACACCCAGCGCTGTCTGCTGCCTTTCATTGGTGTCACGAGTTGGTCAGTGGAGTTCTAACCCTGTTGGGGACGGAGTCATTTCTCACCTCCTCCTGCTCCCTGCCCGGCCCTGGTCCCTCTGCTGGGCTCTGCGAGCGCTGGGGACCCATCTCCATCCTTCAGGAACACGGCGCATCCCTCCGGAGCCCACACGGGATGTTCCTGGAGCTGCCACCTTGTTCTGCAGCCTCCGGGATGAAGACAGGCAGGGAAACAGAACAGCACCCCCAGCCAGCGTCCCACCTGTCAGCCCAAGATCCGCACCCCCCCCCTCTCCACAGGGACAGGGATTCGGGTCCACTGCTCGTTGCCAAGCCCCCCGCTCGCTGTCCCCACCTGTGGCCCCCGCCCCCCAGCAGCTGCAGAGCCCCCAGGAAAGCCCTTCCCTCCAAGGCAGGAGCCAGGAGGAGAGCAGCACCTGCCCACCTGCCCACCTGCCCCCCTGCCCCTGCCCCTGCCCCTGCCCCTGCAGCAGGGAAACCAGCAGCCTCTGGCAGGACCCCCACAGCAGAATGAGCTCCCCCAGCCCAGGCAGGTGCCTTTTGGACCCCCAGGCCCCGCCCCCGGCCCCGCCCCCTCCCCTCCTGTCTCCGCCCTCCGCCCCCAGCTGTGGGGGTCCCCTCCCCCCGTCAGACGCAGGTGCCGTTCGGGGTGGACCCCCCCATACCCCAATTTACACCACGTGTCTTTCCAGGGAGGGGCCGTCCCAGCGCTCCACCCCCTGGGGTGAAGGGTTTGGGGAAGCACAAGGTGGGACCCCCACTTTTAGGGAGGGGGAAGGGGGCTCTAACCCTAACCCCCTCCCCCCCCCCCAAAAGATTAAAGGCTGTCCCCATAAAAGCCCTCGGGGGGGGGGGTTATATCCCATCCCCCCCCCCCCGCCCCGCCCCCCAACGCCGTGGGGTCAATTTGGGGTGCCAGCCCTCCCCCCCAGGGCAAATTAGGGGTGTCCCCCCACCCAGGGGAACCCGCTGTAGCCCCCTCAACACTCGGCATCCCCATGGTCGGGGGGGTCCCCAGGAGTGTTTCAGGACATCCCCAAGGTTGGGGCAGGTGTCGTGTCCGTGTGTCCCCCCCCCTCCACACACACTCCCCCTCCCCACCCCCCCCCAAAGACCAGCATCACCACCGGGAGAGCTGCTGGGGTGACTTTATTGCCCCCCGAACCCCCCCGGCGCCCCGCAGAAGGCAGGGCCCAATCCTGCCACGGTGCAGTCGGCCGTGGCCATGGGGCAGCGGCCGCAGCGGCAGCCCAGGGCCACCGGGACGCTGACGCCGGGGTCGGTCCCGGGGGGGCAGCCCCCCAGCACCCACCGCTCGTAGCGCACCCCCAGGTAGGTGCAGGCAGACTGGGACGGGGTGCCCAGGGGGCTGCGGTACACCGGTTCCTGGGGAGGGGGAAAAGGGTCACCCCCACCCCCAAATACCCTCCAGCACCCCCAGACCGCCCCCCCCCCCCCTCCAAGCCCTTTAATTCTCCAGCCCCCCACCCCAAATAACACCCCCAGACCCCTAAATGCCCCCCCATTACCCCAAATGCCCCCCTACATCCCAAATATTCTTCCCCCCACCCTAACCCCCGACCCCCCCCGACCCCCATATGCCCCCCCCCCCCCAACACCCCCGGATACCCATGTACCTCCCCATCACCCCATGCCCCCCGTGTCCCCCCACCCTGAAACCCCCTCAGCCCCCCCCCCCAGGCCCCCAACGCTCAAGTCCCCCAACCCCGTGTCCCTCCCGTGCCCCCATGTTCTCCCAGCCCCCCTCAGCCCCCCCATAACCCCTGATAGCCCCCATGCCCCCCCAGTCCCCCGATGTCTCCACAGCCCCCCCAGCCCCCATGTCCCTCCAGCCCCCATAGCCCCCCCCCCCCTATGCCACCCTGCCCCCCACAACCTCTGATAGCCCCCAGCCCCCCCCAGTCCCCCGATGTCTCCACAGCCCCCCCCAGCCCCCATGTCCCCCCAGCCCCTACCCGCGTGCGGCAGTACCCCCCACAGGCCGTGGTGGTCACCGCCAGGCACTGCGGACACTCGTCCTTCTCCACGGCCACCGTCACGTTGATGGGACGACACGGGGGCGGACAGGGCCCCCCCCCACCACAGGGAGCCCCCCCACAACCGGGGGCCCCCCCACCACCAGGGGGTCCCCAATAAACAGAGGGTCCCCCACGGCTATGGGGGTCCCCAAGGACAGGGGGGTCCCCATCAGCATCACCAGGACCAGCAGCTGCGGGAGGATGTGGGGCAGCCCCAGCGGGGGGGGGGGGGGGGTGTGTCACCAAGGGCCCCCCCACCCCAGCCCCACAACTGCCCCCTGGTGTGGGGGGGGTCACCACGCCCCCCCCCCCCCCCCCAATCCTCATAAGTGCCCCATAGTATGTGGGGGGGGGTCCCATTGCCCCCACAGCCCCTCGACTGCCCCATGCTGGGGGTCACCATGGGCAGCCCCCCCCCCCCCCCCCCCCCCAGACCCTTAGCTGCCCCCAAATATTGGGAAGGGGTAGTCCCCATGGCTCCCTCCAGCTGCCCCCGACCCTCCAACCGCCCCACAACCCCCCCTCACCTGCGCACCCCCCATGGCGCCCTGGGGCCGGTTGCTCTGGGGGGTGGGTGCCGCGCTGTCCCCCCCTTTATCCTCCCCCCCACCCCCGGTTCCCCCTCATCCCCAAGGCTGCCGGGGGGGGGGGGGCCCAAGGCCACACAAGCGCCGGGGGCCGCGTTGCCCGGTGACACCCCCCGACTCCCCCCCCCCTCAATGTCCTTCGTGCCCCCCGCCTTGTCCCTGAGCCCCGGAGGGGTGGGTTGGGAAGGGGGGGGGTGTGTGTGTGTGTGTGTGTTTCCCACAACCCCCGGGGCAGCGCATGACACCCCCCACCCCCCCCTCCCGTGGGTGCCTATTTATAACGGGGGGGGGGGGGCGGGAAGGGGGGGGGGGGGTTTGGATCCGTTCCCCCCCCTCCTTTTTTTCCCTAGTGGGGGGGGCTGCCCCCTAAGTGTGGGGCAAATGATGGGGGGGGGGGGGGCTGCGCTGTGCGCCCCCCCCCAAGGGATGTTGTCGTGGGGGAGGGCGGTTGATGGACGGGACCCAGGCGCTGGGTGCTGCCCATCCCCCCCCCCGGATCTATTTATAGTGGGGGGGGGGGTGGGGCGGGGGGGGCCCGGGGGGGCAGCTGGGGCTGTCGCTCAGAGCCGCCGCCGCCGCCATGGCCGGGCCCTGGTCCCTGGGGCTGCTGCTGGGGCTGCTGCTGGTGTGGACCCCCCCCGGGGGGAAAGGGGGGGGCCTCGGGGGTCTCCATGGCAACGAGGAGCATCCCCATCCCCATGGTAACGGCGGGGGGCGGGGGGGGGGAAGCCCGGGATCTTTTTGGTGATGGAGAGAGGACCCCCCCGCGTAGTCATGGAGACGGGGAAGCCCATCGCCATCACCATGGCAACGGGGATCCCCATCGCCATCACCATGGCAACGGGGATCCCCATCGCCCCCACCTCAACGAGGAACCCCCCCACCTCCGGCGTTACCACGATGACGAGGAACACCCCCCCCACCATCCCCTTGACCCCCCCGGCCGTTACCATGACGACGAGGAACACTCCCCCTACCATCCCCTTGACCCCCCCGGCCGTTACTATGACGACGAGGAAGACCACG
>NW_028168782.1:0-18800 GCF_964237585.1 Gallinula chloropus
TTTTCCTCTCCTTTCCTTTTTCCTCTCCTCTCGCCACCACGTAACATCTTTTCCTCCTTTTCCCATGATTTCTTCTGCTGGAGAGAGCAGCAGCTGAACCATCAGAAGAGCTGTTGAACCCCCCCCCCCCCAAGGGAAACTGAGGCAGGGAGCAGGAAGCTTTCAGGGTTGTCTTTTATCCTCCCCCCACACTCCAAATTCAGGTGCAGCGGGACTCGATACCGGGAGTCCCAAATGGGACTCTGGTACCCGTGGGAGTTGCCTTTGGGAAGCATCCTGCCCTCTCTCCCCTCAGAGGAGCGTTTTGGTGGGGGGTTCTTGGGTTGCTGAGCTGCCTCTGGCCTGCGTGTCCCCAAGTACGCTCCTCTGGGCTGCAAACTGACTCCGTGATGTGGGCTTCACACCCAGACCCCTGGGCTTTACCGGGAATCTCCGCGGACGAGCGATAAACCCTCCGTTTCCTCCTCTTGCCTTGTGGGGAATCTCTTAAATTCCCCCCACCCCAGCCCCCGTCCTGCAGGATTTAATCCATAAATATCCCAGGGAGCTCCGTAAGGGAGAGAGAGAGACATTCCTAATGCATCCCAAAGGATCACCCTGTGAGCGGAGCGGGGCTTTTCCCCCCTGTGGCTGAATCCCATCCTGCGGCACGAGCGGGATCTTCGGTGGAAGAACTGGGCAGGTTGGCGGCTGAGGGGCGTCAGCTGCTCTTGCTGCCACGTTCCCAGCTTCTTCCAGGTATCCTGGTGCAGGGCTGGAGTTTTCCAGGAGTTTTCCTCTTTATTTTGCCGTTTCCACTCCAGTTTTCCTGCTTTTGGGACGGATAATTAACGGCAAAACCCCCTTCTTGCCTTTAAGACGTGGCATTTCCATCTCAGTCCCCTTTTCCGCTTGCTCTTTCCCTCCGGCCTTAATTCAGGAGCTAAAACAGGGTGGCTGGAAGCTTGTCCCGCAATTCCTGGGCTTGAGGGAGGTGAGCAAGCGAGATCACGGCCCGTTAATTACCCTGCCTTCGTTAAGTCGATGGGGACTTGTTGATTTACCATCCCCATCCCTTCTTCTCCGAAGAAACGCCCCGTCCGTCCGCCGCGAAGTGTCCGAAATGGGTTTTAAAAGCCAGAAGGGTGGTGGGGGAAGGTTTCCTGCTGGAAAAATCCGCTGGGTCCAGCTGGAAAAGCTGGGGGGGGGTGGGAAATAAAAAGCCCCCCCCCCCCCCCATATCCCCCCCCCCCACATCCCATCTCTGGAGCTGCGGATAACGGTATTGGCATCGGCGGAGCGAGGCATTGCTATGGAGACTGAGCTAGCATTTCATCTCTTGAGGTGGTCCTTCCAGCCCGGGCCTGGCGGTGAGGCCGAACGGGAGGGAGCTTTGTGTTCTTCTTCCCCCCCACCCCCTTTTCTCTACCTTTTCCCCAATTCCAGGAGGGAATTCTTCCCGCCACCGATCCGCACGTGACCACCCCTGATCCGAAGTTACTTCGGGCAGGGAAAGGTCCTTTTCCAGACGCTTGGCTCCCTCAGCATCCCTGTGAACGGCGTTCCCCCTCGACTTGGTGGCTTGCTGAGCCTTCCCCCTTTGGGTATTCCCTCTGGGAATTCCCTCCAGGTTCCTCCACCCGTTGACCCCCTCGGTCACAGCTCCGCGCTCATTCCCTTCCGTAAAAACAACGGGATTTAGTACAAGGCCAGTGAGCGGCTCCATCCCGATCCGTAGCAGCACAGGGCTGCCTCAACGTTCCCAATTCCATGAGCTTCCCAAACTCCCTCCTTCTCCAGCGCATCCTCACCTAATCCAGTGGCAAACAGACTTGATTTTGGGGGGAGGGGGGTGGGTTTGTCGCCGTCGGGAGAGAACTGAGACACAAGGAGGGTTGGTGTGGCCGCCGGGAGCATCCATGGAGGCCAGAGGGGCATGGGGAATGGGGGAAGGGGAAGGGGAATCCTTCAGCTTCGTGTTTGAGAGTCGTTCCCGCTACCGTGAGCGGCTGGGGGTGTTTGGAAGGGGGAAACATCACCCGCTCGGCGCGTTCCCATGCCGCCTTCACCTGCCGAAAGAGCCTGTTTCTTCCAGCCCCTGAAATTCCCGGGGAAGGAAACTGTCGGCAGTTGGGATGTGTGAGGGGGGTGGGGGGGGGAATGGAGGGAAAGGGAGTTTGTTTGACTGTTGTGTCAGGGCAAAGCGGCTGAGCAGCGAGGCATTCCCAGCCTTCGGCCCCGTTCCCTTGTTGCATCCGGGATATTTCTCCTGGATTTTGTTTTCCTTTTCCCTCCTGGTTCTTTCCCAAACCCGCTCCCCTCCGCACACGGGGCGAGGGTTCTCTGAGCTCCTTCCCCTCATCCTCTTCCTCCTGCCTTCCCCCCCCCGCCCCCACTTCCATCCTCAGAAAGTTTACTCCTCCTTCCTAAAAGCGAACACTTTGCCTCCCATTGTATTCCTCCTCCTCCTCCTCCTCCTCCTCCTCCCGCTGCGGTCGAGGGAATGCGAGTCTGGAAATGATTTGGAAGCGGAGTGGTGGGACGAGGAGGGGGTGGTGGTGAAGGGAAGGAGCAAAATCCCGTCCTATGCAGGGGGAGGGGAGGGCAGCCTGGGATGGGACAGCGGGAGGAAAACAGTTCCCTGACCCAGAAATGGGATATTTCCCATCGAAACCTCGGGACTCGGCGGCATCCTCAGCACCCGCGTAACCAACCCGGAGAGACGGCGAGTGAGCAAGGACCACGGCGGCGAGGCCAGAGCGGAACGTACTCGGTGGATTGAATGGGTTTTGGAGGAATAATTAACTGAGAAACTTGATTAATTAAAAAAAAACAACCCCACGTCCAGTGTCGAGTGGCCCTTTGCCCGCAGCTCCCGCCGGCTGATGACTCCAGCGAGCCAAAATCCTATGGGTTTTCCTTCTTTTCCAGCCACTCCCTGGCACTCTTGCTTTTTTAGGAACCCGTCACTGGGAGCCATCAAGAGGGATATTCCCCCTTCCCAAACCCAAAAGTTTGGGAAGCGTTTCCCTCCCACACATAATCTTTGTAGCTGGAAAAAGAAGGAAGGAAAAAAAACACACCCCAGTGTGCCAGTTCTTCGGGCTTCTTCTGGTCCCTGTGTGGATTTGGAACCAGCAGCTTCTTGAACTGCTGGGATTTATTCCTCTTAACACCGAAATAAACCCTGGATTTGGAGGGGGGGTGGCCACTTGGAAAAGCCAAGGAGGAATTCCACGCCGCAGCCGGAGGCCAGGAACTGCCGTCACCTCAAATTGGACTTGTTTCTCCGGGAAGGGAGAGATGATGTGGGATTGGAAGCGCCGGAGTCTACTCCAGAACACTGTGGGTTCTTTCCCCCACCCGCTGTTTTTGAGTCAGAAACTTTGATTCCTTCTGCCTGGAACTTTCAAAGTCGCTAAAATGGATCTGATGTTCCCTGTGCCGGAGGAAATCGAGCGGAATTCCTCCCCAAAGCTCCTTCGGCGCTTCGTATTTCCAGGATATTTATCACTGGGAGCACCGGCTTTCCCAGTTTCCTGCTGGATTCCTGGCTATGGAGAAGGGACGATGGGCAGAGGTGTGACTATCGGACTCCTGGGTTTATATTCCTAGGGAAGTCAGCAGGAATCTTGGCAGCGGCAAACCAGCGCGTGGGGGAAAACGTTGGGATATCAGCCGCCGCTTAGGAAACGCCGCGGGATGAAACCCAAACCGGCCGAGCTGGCGGCTTGGGAAACAATGAGGAAAGGTAAAAATCCCACCCAAAAAAACCCCTCAGCGCAGGGAGGACGGCGGTTGGTTGGATGAGGAGCGCTGGTGTTGGGAAGGTGGATTGCTTTTCCTCCTCGGATGCCGCCTTCGAGCGGGCGACGTTCGGCTCCGGCCATGCGCCGGGGCGGCGCGCCCGCCGGAGAGAGCGGCGGGACCGCGGAGTTTGGCGGTATCTTCAGAATCCGGGATGTTTCCTTTTAGAAATTCCTGCAAGAAAACATCCCACATCCCACCCCCCTTTCCCTTTCCCCCCCCCTCCTTAAAAAAATTCCCCTTCCTGACCCCGCGAGCCCGGGGAACTGTTTATATTCCGAATATTTTCGGCGTAGGGCTGGAATCAAACCCGCGCCCGTTTCGTTTCTGTTTTGGCGCTTTGTTTGCTTTAGAAACGCCGAGCGCTGGGCGGCTGCTTTTTTCAGGAGGAATCCTTCCCTTAAAAAAAAAACACCACCCCCCCATCCCTCCCTCCTTCCCGCTGAGGAAGGTGGTTGGGCAAGGCAGGACGCGGCGTTCCGACCTATCTCTCCGGTAGAGCCGGAGATTTCCTCGATCGCCTTCCGGGCTCCGCTGCAAACATCCCTCCCCGCAATAAAAATGAGCGTTCCCACCTCTTCCCCTCTCCTTCCTTCCCCAGGAAGATGCTTTTGGCGGAGTGAGGGTGATGCCGATCGGCTTCTCCCCGCAGCTCCATCATCTCCCCACGTTCCATCGTCATCCCACCAGCAAGGGGAAGCCGTTCGTATGCGGCGGCGACGGATCGTTCCGCAGGGGTTTGAAGTGACCCGTTTCCACCTGTTTTCTCCTCGTTTTCCGCTTGCTGGATCGACTCCTTGGGGTTTTCTTCTTCCCAATCGGCTTCGAAACGCCGAGCGAAGGGTTTTATCCTTCCCCTTGGAATACCCAACATCCCGTCCCGTTTCTGGCGCCGCCACTTCGCGCCTCCCGCGCTGGTGTCGCTTTGCCGCGGCACCAGGGTTAACCTTCCCTAACGAGACCTCACCAGGATAATCAGGGGAATTAGGGATGCGCCCCGGTGTCTTCCTCCCCGTTAACATCTTACGCCAGGGGGGGGAAAATCCTTTTCCTTCCGCAGCCTTTACCGTTCCCGGCTTGGCCAGCGTGCCCCGGCTAAAAATAACCCGGCGTCGAGCGTTCCCATAGTGGGAAAAACCAGCTGGAATGATGGTTGGCACCGTTATCCCCATCCGGAGCGCAACAAGGATCGTCCACTGATCCTTGTCTGACGGTGGTGCCGCGGCGGCTGATGTTGGCGCCGGCGGTTCCACAGGTGTTACCGTCACGCTTTAAACATGGCTTTTGCCAAAAAAAGTCTGTTCCTCTTGTCTTCCTGCTGGGAAAATGGGGAAAACCCCCATCCCGTCCCATCCCATCCCATCCCCATCCCCATCCCCATCCCCATCCCATCCCATCCCATCCCATCCCCATCCCATCCCATCCCATCCCATCTCATCCCATCCCATCCCCATCCCAACCCATCCGGCGTAAAACGGGGCTGGGAAACTTCATCTTCCAGCCTGGAAAAGTTTCCTAGCCTGGTGGGTCAGGATTTGGTTTTGGCAGGGCTCACGCCGCGAGGAGCGATGAATTCTGGCTGCCTTCCCCCACCCCTCCTGCCTCCCCTTCCCTCTGTGCTGGTGCTGGCACTTCCCCTCAGTTCAGGATGGAAACAAGGTGAAAAACGGGCCAGTTTGGGTTTCGGCCTGAAACTGGAGCTCAGCTTGGGAGAAGCGCCGGTGAAATGAAGCCGGCGGAGGACGTGTGGGTCCCTCGGCCACCGGTTATGGGGTTCAGCCCACTGTGGTTTTGGCTTCGTGGCCTCCTGAGGAGCAATGAGGGGGGAGGATGGGCTTGGCATCCCTCTGGACCAGTGGGTGTCCATCCCCACCACCACCACCATCATCATCATCACTGGGGAGGAACATGGAGTGCGGCGCACGGCGGGGGGGCTCCTGGCCCCTCTGCTCCCCTCACCGTAACCACCACCCCCCTTCCCCCTTTTCCTTTCCAGTTGACATGGATGATGAAGACGGCCGGTGCCTGCTAGATGTAATTTGGTAAGCGGAACCCCCTGGTTTTGGGACGCAGGGAGGGTGGGAAAGGGGGTTTCCACCGCATCCCTGGCGCGGCGTTGGGTCACCCCGGAGCCCAAACATCCTCCGAGGTGCATTCCCCAAGGGGCCTACAAACCCTTCCCAATTTATCCTTCACATCTCTTGGGAAGGCTCCAGGGGGGTGCCGGAGGTTTGGCACTGTGTCCCCCCCACCCCCCACCCCCCAACTTCACCCCCTGGTTTTCCAGTGGGAAGGAGGGATGCGATGGCAGCGTTGGGAGATACCTCAAGCCTGTGAGGGAGCTGCCAGCTTGGGGTGCACCTCGTTTTCCCCCCTCCTCACCCCTTTTCCTCCCCCTTTCGTGTCTTGCAGCGACCCCCAGGCCTTGAACGACTTCTTACATGGATCCGAAAAGGTGAGCGAGCGGCGGCGTGGATCCCTGCGCCGAGACCCCATTTTTTTATCATCCTTTCCCCCCCCTCCCCACCCCCTTATCTTCTCAACCACTGTTGAGGGGGGGGGGGTTGGTTTTGGTTTTCCTTCCCTCCTACCCCCATCTTTCCCCCCACCACCACTCCCCCCCAACCCCAAGAAATACAGTGAACCCCAAGTTCAGAGCCGTGAAGTCAGAGCGGCGAGCCGGAGCTCGTCTGCCCGGCAGCACCCTGCACGTGCAGGGGCTCTTTTTGGTCCCCCCACCCCCCTTTCTTTTTATGTGGGATTTTTTTTCCCCCCCATTTTCCCCCTTTTTTTCTTTTTTTTTCCATAGAAACATCTTTTTAAATCGGGGGTTTTCCCACATTTTTTTTGTGGGGGGGGGGGCTCTGTTCTCTCCGAGGAAAGTAAATCCCATCTTTTTAATTCCAGATTGACAGTGATGATCTCCTGGACAACACAGGAGATGCAGCCAGTGCCTTTTTTGAAGGTGCTGGGGTATGTATTTTTAATTTCTACTTGGGGAATGACAGCTTAGAAACCCCTCCCTTATTTTTTTCTCCCACCACCACCATCCCCCCACCCCCTTTTTTTTTTAATTCCCACCCCCCCCATATTTTTTTTTTAATTCCCCAGCTCGTTTTTCATCCAATTCCCATTTCTAGTGAGGGAAAGAGGCAGGATTCAGGGATTTATTACCACACCCCCCCCAGTGTTTCCAGAAAAAGGGACGGATGCCGCGTGTGGCTCCCGAAGCTCCTTCCGCGGCTTCGAGGAGGAGAGGGGAGGAAGAAGAGGAAGGCGACGGGGGTCATTTAGAAAACCACTTTGATTAAAACCCACAACAAACAACCCCCTCCATCCCCCCCCCCCCCCCAAACCGTTCCCAATTCCCCCTTCCTCACTGTTCCCCCACCCTTCTTTCCGAGGCCGGAGCGCTCCGTTCCCTCCGGCGGCGGTGAAAAGACGTGGAAGGAGGTTCTTGACAAACCCTCCTTGGTTTTGCTTTTCCTTCTCTTTCTCTCCCCCCCCTGCCCTCCTTTCTCCTCTTAAGAGCACAGCTCACTCCGCACGGATGACATCCAGGTCTCTCCTTATTTCTTCCCCCCCCTTCCTGTTTTGGGGAGCCTTTTGGGGGTCCTTTGCCTTCAGCCCTTTGCGCTGTGTCCTCCGGGTCGAGGGCGACTTCTCCTTCCATCTTCCTCCTTTCCCATCGTTTTGCTGGGGGGGTGGGGAGGGGAATTTAACTTCCCTGGGATTGCACCTTATTTTTCCCTTGCTTTAGTGTGTGTGGGGGGGTTGTTTCCATCCCCTCACAACCCTGGTTTCCAGGGAATCCCCACTCCCTACGCACCATGGCGAGCGAGCTCGGCTGCCGCCCGGGTGTCTCCCACAAGAAAAGCATCTGGGTTTTTCATGGAGGGGGGGAACGTGTTTTTTAAGGTTCCTTCCTTGCTGGGACGCCCTTGGCCTCCCTGGTCATTGGAGGGCCCGTCTTGTCCGCTCTCCAAACTCCACAGTGCCCCAGGGTTGGGTTCCCCTGGGAATGCCGAAGCGCTTTTGGGGTCTGGGGGCGAGGGCGCTCACGGCCCCTTCCCTTCCTCTCCGAGGTGGCTAGTGAAATGCATTGGGTGAGTTGACTCAAAGTCCTCTTCTTCCTCCTTCCTCCTCCTCCTCCTCCTGCGCCGCGGACCGGCCGTCTCCCCAGCTCCACGTGCAGGAGCCCTCTGGCAACCACCTGAGCACCGAGCAGAGTCAACCCGCCACCAGCGTGGACCTTGATTTTTTAGAAGATGACATCTTGGGGTCCCCCTCGGGTAGTGGGACCAACCTGCAGAACTCGGACCAGCCTTGTGACATCCTCCAGCAGAGCCTGCAAGAGGCCAACATCACCGAGCAGACGTTGGAAGCGGAAGCCGAGCTGGATCTGGGCCCCTTCCAGCTTCCCACCCTTCAGCCCGTGGTACAGGCGGCTACGGACGGCACCCCGCAGATCTTCTCCGGCGGCGCCGACCTCATCGGGCTGCAGCAACCCGCTGTCCTGACTCACCAAGCCTTGGTCCAGCAGTCGGTAGGAGCCGATGTCGTCAACAAGGCCATCAGCGTTCAGCCTTTCCTCCAGCAAGTCGGCTTGGGCAACGTCACCATCCAACCCATCTCCAACCTCCAGGGTCTGCCCAACGGCAGCCCCAGCGGGACGCTGGGTATCGGCCCGATTCAGGTGGTGGGGCAGCAAGTGATGGCGATTAACCAGTCCACCCAGCAGATCATCGCCAAACAGGTCCAGCCCTCTCAAGTGGCCACCATGCCTGTCGGCAGCTACATCACCCAGACAGCCCCCGAGCAGCAGCAGGTCACCCTCTCCTCCACGGGGGTCTCGCCGCAAAGCGCCGGCCTCGTCATCCAGAAGAACTTGCCGGCGGTTGCCACCACCACCCTCAACGGCAACTCCATGTTCGGCAGCGTCTCCAGCACCCAGGGTTCCCAGCCCCTCACCGTCACCTCCAACTTGAGCAGCCCCTTGGTGCAAGCCCAGAACGTCATCATCCACAGGACGCCCACCCCCATTCAACCCAAACCCGCTGGGGTCCTCCAGCAGAAGCTCTACCAGATCACCCCCAAGCCCTTCGGCTCCAACAACGCCACCCTCACCATCCAGAACGAAGCCGCCCTACAGCAGCAGAAGGCCCAGCAGAACCTCACCTTTATGGCCGGCAAACCGGGGCAGAACGTGGTGCTCTCGGGCTTCCCCCAAGGGCTTCCAGCCAACGTCTTCAAGCAGCCACCGCCGCAGCAGCAGGCCCTCAGCAAGCCCATGAGCGTCCACCTGCTGAACCAGGGCAGCAGCATCGTCATCCCCGCCCAGCACGTCCCTCAGGCCATGCTGCAAGGACAGAACCAGTTCCTCCTCCCCGGGCAGCTGGCGGGTGCCTCGGCCGTGCAGATACCCCAGCAGCTCTCAGCCTTGCAAGCCAACATGGGGGGCCAGATCCTGACCACCTCCCACCCCGGCGGGCAGGCTCATATCATAACGAGCCAAGGGCCGGGCGGACAGTTGATAACGAACCAGGCGTTACCGGCCCAGATCCTCACCAACCAAAACATCGCCAGCCAGCTGAACCTGGGCCAGGTGCTCACCTCGCAGAACGCCCACGGCACCGCGCACATCCTTTCGGCTCCCATCCAGCTCCAGCCCGGCCAGGTGGGTCAGCCGGCTCTTTTCCAGATGCCGGTTTCCTTAGCAGGGAGTCTGACCACGCAGAGCCAGCCCTCGGTGGCCACTTCCTTGGGTCAGACGGGCCAGACGGTGATCCAGGGGGTGACGTTGCCCAGCCAGGTGGCCATGCTCAACGCCACGGAGAACCTCGGCCAAGCGGTGAGCATCCAGGCCTCTGCCGCCGCCGCCGCCAGCAGCCAAAGCCCCGGCCTGGTCCAGCCTCAACCCTCCTCGGGCACCAGCCTGCTGCCCAACGCCGACCAGTCCTCCATCCTCACCGTCCAAACTGCTTCCCAACCTCCCACCCCACTCCAGCTCAACGTGCCGCCACCGCCGCCGCCGCCTTCCCAACAACCCGTGGCTTCCCAGCCCAGCCCCGGTTTGGCTTCCAGCCCGGAGAAGATCATCCTAGGGCAGGCAACCACCGGAGCTGTCATCAACCAGGACTCCATGCAGATGTTCCTGCAGCAGGTAAGTAGCGACCCTCGGCGTGGCAGCCGTGCCGGCGCCAAGCGTGGTGGGCTCCGGGGAGCTCCGCTTTCGCGCCGGCTTTACGTGGCGGCAGCGTTGCGACGCGTAGTTGAGGAATCATGTTGCCTTTCCCATCCTCGGCGGGTGTTTAAGGTCACCAGGGCACTGAAGCCGCGGCACAGACCGGTCAGTGTGGGGTTGCCAGGTCTCTGCAGCTCGGGGTAGAGCTCGAAAAAAGATCTGGCGGCGCCGGGTGCGCCGCGCCGCCGCCTCTCCTTGCGGGTACCTCGGGCGCCAGCGAGGAGCTCGGGGTGGATCTGGCTGGGGGGTTGCTGATATCTCACTTGCACTGGTGAAGGGGTGGGTGGCAGTTTGTAGAGTCCCCCCACCCCCACCCCAGCTCGAACCACCGCGGCTTTTCTTTGGAGTCGGAGAGGTGGGCGCTGGTCCCCAACCTTCCCCACCCAAAATCCCCAAGTTCCCAAAGGAATGGGAAGGGAGCGAAGGCTCACCAATCACCATCATCATCATCATCACCGCCGCTGGCGTTAGTTTCCTGAGCAGGAAGCTTTAAAACTTTCCCTTTTCAACGTTTTCTTGGCGTCACCCGGTGAGCCCGGCCACGGCCATTCCGGGCTTGATGTTGGCAGTCACCTCCCGGTATTCCCATGGGATTAAAACTCCAGGGTCAGATTTTGAAGCCCCGTGGCTTAGAACAGCCCCACGGATGCGTCACCAGAGCGTTACGCGTCCCCGCTGCCGTCCCCCCCTCACCAAATCCCTCTCCCACCTCCAGAGATCCCGTTTCCCTCCACAGCCTTGGATTTTTCTGGGATGGATATGGTGCCATCCCGGGATAGGGGGGGATAAAAACCAACCTGGGTTGGGTTGACATCACACATCTCCCAGTGGTTTATTTGAGGGGGGGGGGTTTAAGGTCTTTAAAAGCCTCCCAGCTCTTCCTACGCCCCAACACCCGTCTCCCAGCTCCGATGGCGCACGGGAATGGGAGCTGGCGAGTTCCCCGCTCTCCTCCCTCCTTATCCCTCTCCATCCATCCCCTCCATCCATCCCATCTCCCCTTCCCAAGCACCGGCTGCTCCCGCTCGCTTGCCTGCCAGATCCTCACTAACCCTGAAAGCTGCTGCTTGCCCCGTGCTGCTGCTCTTCCTCCTCCTCCTCCTCCCCTTCCCCGCTCGCGAGCCCGGGCGCTGTTTTCTCCCTGCTTCCTTGACGGTTTTCCTTCCGTTTCCTCCCTGATTCTTCCTCTTTCCATCCGTAGCCACGGTGTCACAGTGCACGAGGGAATCTCTTCCCCCCCCTTGACACCCCCAAAACGTACAGAGCAGGATGCTGAGACCCATGAGGATGCTGATGGCCACCGACCCCCTTCTCCTTCCCCAGGAGAGCGGCAGCCTCGCTGGGAAGGAAGGGAAGGATACATCCCAGCATCACTCTGGGCAGTCCTGGGGGCAATGGGGAGGGGTTATTTTTTTGGGGGGGAGGGGGGGTGCCTTTTTTCTCCCCTGGAAGCCCCAGAGAAGCCGGGGTTGTTCCCTCCTGGGCTTTTTTACCGTCCCCCTGACCCTCCAAAGGCTTTTAAAAGCCACAACAGGGCTGGGTGAGCGTGGCAACGGTGATGCCGTGTTCCCCTCCAGCATCCCCAGGGATGAGGGGCTGCCCCAGCAGCGTCACCCTGATATTTTATTTGGGGTACCTCGCTTTACTCTGGGGGTCCCCTTCCTGCAGCGGGCAGGGAGATGCTTTAGGAGCTGCCAGCGAACCCATTTTCAGAGCAGATCGTTGCTGGCTGGAGCCAAGAAAGAGACACCCCCCCCACCCCACCACCCCCCCCCAAACTCCTGACCCCCCCCCCCCCCTTTGTGGGCTTTTTTTCCGATGGCAAATCCTCCTTGCTCCTGGACTAACTTCTTCCTCTTTCCTTCTCTGTTGCAGTTACCCGCAGGGCAGCAGAAGCTCCCTGGAGCATCCCCGTCCCCTTCGCTACCTCATCCTCCCCTGGGGGAGAGCCCGCAACTCCCGGCCGCCCACCTCTCCCAAATGCAATCCCCTCACCCTTCCCGACCCCCTTCCCAACCCCAGCCCCTCTCCCGGCCCCCTTCCCGACCCCACTCGCGTCCTCCCTCCCAACCGCAGAGCCTTTCCCGCCCCCCTTCCGAGCCGCTCTCCCGTTCCTGCACCCCGCAGGCACCGATGCCGGGACTCTACGTCATTCAAAACCAGTTGGCTTCTTCCCCCCTCGGTGGGGGGCAGCACCCCCTGCGCCCCCCTTCCCAACCCCAACCGCCTTTCCAGCCGGCGCAGGCAGAAGCCGCCCAGCCGCCTCCAGCGCAGCTTCAGGTCCAGCTCCCGGCGCCGACAGAGGTCCAGCATTCCCATTCCCCCCACTTCCAGCTCCAGTTCCCAGCCCAAGGGCAGATCAAACCCCCCACTCCCACCCACGCTCTCCACCTAACCGCGGAGCAGCAGAGGACTTTCCCGATGGTCCCGAACCAATTCCAAACCCTCCCGGCAATTCCCAGCCCCGCTCCTCAGCCGAAGCAAATACTGGACAGGTTCCAGCAGGTAAATTAAGTCACCATCGAGGGTCTCAGCACCGGGGGCGTAGGGGCAGGAGGGGAGCGAAGCGCGCGGTGAGAGCGCGGCGACGCGCGGCTGCGACCCTCCCGCCCCGCGGGGAGACGAGGGTTGAGAGGCGAAATCAGAAGCCGAAACGCAGCTGGTTCCACCCAGGCAGGTCCCAGGTGCCCCCAGCCCAACCAGGTGCTGCCTCCCTCTGTCTTTGTGGGGAGATGGAGGGAGGGAGGCGAAGCCAGTGGGGTTTGGGGGTGCCTGTGCCCCCCCCCCCGTCTGCGTCGCGGGAGAGGCGCTGCCGCCGGCGCACGGCGTAGGGTTGGGTTCAGAATGGAGGCGGCGCAGGGCGAAGAGGGTCTCCCGTGACAGACATCCGTGTGTCCATCTCATCCCCCCTGCCAAAGACCCGTCCTGCCCAGGCAGGGCTCCAATCCCACCCTGGTCTGGGTGCAGGTATCCAGGAGGACACGGATTTCCCCACCCTCTCTTGGAACCGACGCCAAACTCCCCGGATTAAGGACCCCGACCCGCCTTTTTTCTGGGGTGCACAGGGGTGATCCCCTTGATGCTGGAGGCAGGGGCGGGGGTGGGGAATGCCAGGGGTTTTTAGGGTCTTTCTCATCCGTTTCTCAGCAGGTACGGGACAGGACGGGATGGGCTGGGACCAGCACGGTGACCAATCCCTCCCCGTGCGCGTGCGCCGGGAGTTCCCGGTTATTATTTGGTTTTTTCCCAATTTCTTGGGTTTGGTTCCCCCCCCCCCCCCCCTTTTTAATTGTCTTTTAATTAACCCCACGTAGGTGCCACAAGGGATCATCCTCCAAACGAAGCAGCAGCCTCCCACCAGCCAGGCTTCCGCGGGGCGCTCGGCTCCTTCCCTGGCCCGTCTTCCTCCGTCCTGGTGAGCGGCCAAGGACAAGCGGTGACGGTAACGCCGGCGCCAACCCCCCACGCACAGCCACGCACCCGCTGCCCTCCCAGCTTCCACCACAGGTTGGTATCCAAACCTGGGAGGGGTATCCCAAACCGCCGCTAAAGCTCCGGCTTTTTTCCAGGGGGAAGGATGGGGGAAGGTGGGGAGGGGAGAAGGTGGGGAGGGGAGAAGGAGGGGAATTCCAGGGTGGCTTTAATTATCATCAGGGCTTAAAACGCTCCTGGCTTGCGTTCGTTAGGTATTAGCGCCCCGGTCGCGGCGGAGAGTAAAACCTTCTCCAGCGTCTCCACGCCGCTTTCGGCTGGGAAAGGGGCCGCGGCCCCGGGGAAGTCGGGGACGCCTCTTGCCATCCAGCAGCCGGTGCAGGTGAGGAAAATGTTTTTCCCACTCTTTGTGCCTGTTTATTTCATCCCTGGAAACAAAGGGCAGGGGTGGGGGGGGGTGGTTGGAGGGTTGTGGTTTCATCCTTCCGCTCGCCGAGCGCCGCAAAGCTCCGGAGGCGAAGCCGCGTCGGGTTCCCGCCGCCACCCCGTTCAGGATTCCCAGATTAAACCAGCTTCTTTTCCCATTCTTCCCACAGACTAAACCTGGTGTGATCAGCTCCGTGTCCAGCCTGAACCTTGGGGTCCTTTGCAGATCCAGGTTGTCGGGAAGGGATTGCCACAGCTCGTGCCCTCGGTGAGCTTGTGCCGGATGCGCACGGAAGGACGGATGGATGGATAGGGAGGGGTTTGGGAAGGGATGGGGTGGGAGGATGGGCACCACACGGCCGTCAGAGGAAGGGAAAAGAGTGGGAAAAAGGGGGGAAAAGCTCCCAAAAAAGATCTCACCAAGGCTTTTCCCTCTCCTCCACGGTAGTACGACGGCAAGCTCGCGCCGAAGAAAACCCCGGCGCTGCAGCCCAGCAAGGAAGCTTGGTGAGTGGAAGGGTTGCAGAAAGGGAACCCTTGGGAATCCCACCGTGGATTTTGGGGGTTTTTTTCCCCATCTCTCCCCATCTCTTCCTTTCCCTTCCAGTTTCCTGGAGCAGCTGCACAAACACCAAGGTGCCGTGCTGCACCCCGACTACAAGACGGCATTCCGATCCTTCGACGACGCGCTGCAGCGGCTCCTGCCTTACCATGTCTACCAGGGGATGCTGCCGTCCAGCCAGGACTACCGGAAGGGTGAGAAAACCAAACCCCCCCCCAAAATCAGAAATCCCAGAGGGTTTAACCCCCAAATCCACAGGTTTAGCCCCAAAATCCACAGGTTTAGCCCCAAATCCTCCTCTTTCCCCCCCAACCAAGAAACCGTCTCGTAAAAGGAACCACCCAACTTACTGGGGATGGGTTGACAGGGTCGTTTCGGGTGATGTGACCCCCACACCCCCCCCCCCATTGCCCTCCCCCCAAAAAGTGGGGAGGGGGCAGGGAGGAAACCAAGCTCCCCCCTCCTCTTCCTCACAGTGGATGAGGAGTTCGAAGCCGTCTCCACGCAGCTGCTGAAGCGCACGCAGGCCATGCTGAACAAGTACCGCCTCCTGCTCCTCGAGGAGTCCCGGGTGAGTGATGCTCTCCCACGCCGGGTTCTGGAAGGTTCCACCTCTTTTCCCAGGACTCGGTGGTGGCTCCATCCCTGGGTTGTTAGGGAAAGTGAGGGATGGGTTCATTCTCCCCCTGGATCGTTGGGGAAAGTAAGGGATGGGTTCCCTCTCCCCCTGGATCGTTAGGGAGAGTAAGGGATGAGTTCCCTCTCCCCCTGGATCGTTGGGGAAGGTAAGGGATGGGTTCCATCTCCCCCTGGATTGTTGGGAAAGTAAGGGATGGGTTCCCTCTCCCCTGGATCGTTTTGGAAGATAAGGGATGGGTTCCCTCTCCCCCTGGATCGTTAGGGAAAAGAAGGGATGGGTTCCCTCTCCCCCTGGATCGTTGGGGAAGGTAAGGGATGGGTTCCCTCTCCCCCTGGATTGTTGGGGAAAATAAGGGATGGGTTCCCTCTCCCCCTGGATCGTTAGGGAAAGTAAGGGATGGGTTCCCTCTCCCCCTGGATCGATAGGGATGGGATCCTCTCCCCCTGGATCCTTAGGGAAAGTAAGGGATGGGTTCCCTCTCCCCCTGGATCTTTAGGGAAAAATAAGGGATGGGTTCCCTCTCCCCATGGATCATTAGGAAAATAAGGGATGGGTTCCCTCTCCCCCTGGATCGTTAGGGAAAAGGAAGGGATGGGTTCCCTCTCCCCCTGGATCCTTAGGGAAAGTAAGGGATGGGTTCCCTCTCCCCCTGGATCATAAGGGAAAAGAAGTAAGGATGGGATCCCTCTCCCCCTGGATCCTTAGGGAAGACAAGGGATGGGTTCCCTCTCCCCCTGGATCGTTAGGGAAAAGGAAGGATGGGATCCCTCTCCCCCTGGATTGTTGGGAAAAGTAAGGGATGGGTTCCCTCTTCCCCCTGGATCATAAGGGAAAGTAAGGGATGGGTTCCCTTCCCCCTGGATCGTTAAGGAAGACAAGGGATGGGTTCCCTCTCGATGTTTCTTTGCCACTCTCGAGCTTCTCCCAGGGATGGGAATTGTTGGGGGGAAGGGGGGAGGAAAACACTGGAAAAACCATTAAAGTGGATGCTCTTCCTCCCCATCCCCTCTCTCCCTCCTCTCCCTCTCCCCGCCACCCGCAGCGGGTCAGCCCTTCAGCGGAGATGGTGATGATCGACCGGATGTTCATCCAGGAGGAGAAAACCACCCTGGCGCTGGACAAGCAGCTGGCCAAGGAGAAGCCAGGTGAGGGGGGTGAAGGGATTTATTTGGACGGGGGTGCTGGATGTTTTGGGGAGGGGGAGGTGGGAAAGAGGTGGGTTCGGAAGTCAAGGGTCGCGCCGGCTGGGGGTTGGGGGGGTGTACACCCCAAAATTGACCTGGTGTTTCCTTTGCAGATGAGTATGTCTCCTCATCCCGCTCGCAGAGCATCTCCTCCTCCTTCTCCTCGTCGTCGTCGTCCTCCTCCTCCTCATCGGTGGTCCCGGCTGCTGCTTCCTCCTCTTCCTCTTCCTCCTCTTCCTCCTCCTCCTCCAGCATCCCAACTCCCTCGGAGAGCCGGAAACACCCGTCGTCGCAGCCACCTCCTCCCATCCACCCAACCAAACTGGTGATCAAACACAGCGGGGGTTCTCCTTCCGTCACCTGGGCCAAAGCCACTCCGGCACCGGACGGCGGAGACGAGGACGCGCTTCCGTCGCGGAGCAAACCCCCCATCAAGACCTACGAGGCACGGAGCCGCATCGGCCTCAAGCTGAAGATCAAGCAGGAAGCCGGGCTCAGTAAGGTGGTACACAACACCGCGCTGGACCCCGTACACCAACCCCCTACCGCCTGCCGCGTCATCAAAGGACCCGATCCCCACGGATCCGCCGCCGCGGCGGCGGCGGGCGGCGGCGGCGGGCAGATGAACGGCACGGTGGATCACGTCGCGCCGCCTCCCGCCGAGAAAAAACCCGTGGTGACTTATTGCCGCCTCCCACTGCGGAAAACCTACCGGGAAAACGTGGACGCCGTGGTGGCGGAGAAACCCGCGGAGGTCTGCGCCAAGGGAAGCGCCGCCAAAGCCGACCGGCACCCCGGAACGCTCGGCGGTGGGAAGCGGGAAGAAGGATCCAGGAGCGTCGTCGCTCCCCGGAAAAGCCAGGATGGCGCCGCGGCGGTGGAGAAGAACCGGCGGAAGAGAGTTCCAAAGCGCCGTCTTTCTTCAACCGCAGCGACGCCCGCGCCTTGCGCGACGCCGCGCGCCGCCGCCGCCGCCGCTGCCGAAAGCCGAGGATTCCACCGGTGGCCTTATGAAGGAGCTGGCGGAGGTGGAGGCGGAATTTTACCGGGGGATGATTAAACCGGAACCTCCCGACCAAAGCTCGGGGCCGGAACTGGGTTGGGAAGTGCCGTTACCGCCGGCGAAACGCCGGAAGTCGGAATCCTTGGAGGTGGATAACGCCAGTTTCTCCAGCGACAGCCCCCAGGACGATTCCCTGACGGAGCATCTCCAGAGCGCCATCGACAGCATCCTCAACCTCCAGCAACCCTCCGGCCAAGCCGCCCGCACGCCTTCCTCCTCTTACAACTCCTCTTCCTCCCCTTTCTCCTCTCCCGCTCACCGGACGGACGCCTACCTCGCCCCCAGCCGCAACGGCGGCCTCGGCGCCCGGACGTTGAACAGATAACGGATGGTCACTACCCCCCACCCCCCCTAATCCCACCCCCCTAATCCCACCCCCCCCCACCCCCCAAAACCCATCATCTTACCCCCACACCACACACACACCCCCCCCCCCCTAAATAAAGGGATGCCGGGCTGAGGGAGGAAGCCAAGAGGAAGGAAGGAGGGAAGAAGAGGAAGAGGAGGAGGAAGAAGGAGGAGGAAGAAGCTTTTGGAGCCCCATCACTGATGATGTTCTGGTTATGCTGCCGTTTCCCAGAACAACACCCCCCCTCCCCCTTCCTCCTCCTCCTCCCTACCACCACCACCCCCCCCCCCCCACACACACACCCCGAGGAAGAACCAGGCTGGGATAAACTGGGAAAACTGGAGAGCTTCATCCCGCTGTTGATAGGACTTCAGAGATGTGGGAAGAGGAAGAAAAGGGGGTGGGGGGGGGGTGTGGGGGGTGGGGGGGGGGTGTAAAGCGCGGGGTTATCCACACGGGAATCCCCCATCCGGGGTCAACCGATCCGGGATTGGAATGGTCTGGGATTAAGTGATCCGGGATTGGAGCGGTCTGGGATTAAGCGATCCGGGATTGGAATGGTCTGGGATTAACTGATCCAGGATTGGAATGGTCTGGGATTAAGTGATCCGGGATGGGAACGGTCTGGGATTAACCAATCCGGGATTGGAACGGTCTGGGATTAAGTGATCCAGGATTGGAATGGTCTGGGACTAACTGATCCGGGATGGGAACGGTCTGGGATTAAGCGATCCGGGATTGGAATGGTCTGGGATTAACCGATCCGGGATGGGAACGGTCTGGGATTAAGCGATCCGGGATGGGAACGGTCTGGGATTAAGCGATCCGGGATTGGAATGGTCTGGGACTAACTGATCCGGGATGGGAACGGTCTGGGATTAAGCGATCCGGGATTAAGAGCTGTGGGATTGGAGCAATCTGGGTTTGGAGCAATCTGGGATTAAAACATTCCCGGGTTTTTTTATCCATCTGGGATTTCTGGAGCCGGGGATGTGTCGATCCGGGGGTGGGGGGTGTGTGTGTGTGTGTGTAAACGCTCCGGGTTTGATTAATCCGGATTAAACCTGATGATGATGATGGGATTAAAGGATTCCCCCCCCCTCCCTCAACACCC
>NW_028168781.1:0-14237 GCF_964237585.1 Gallinula chloropus
GTGGACCAGACGAACTCCATGACGGCCACGAAGACGGCGACGATGAGGCCACATACCAGCACCACGAAGATGCCACCAATGTTCTCCATGCCCAAGCCTTGGGGAGGGGGATCAAGGTTGAGGTGGGGGGGGGTCTTTTGAAGCCCCCACCCACCCACCCAACCAACCACTCACCTTTGGCTCGGTGGTCTTCCTCCTTGGGGCAGTGGCCCCCCTCCCACCACTTGCGCTTGAGGATCTCCAGGCGGTTGTTCTCCTGCAGCTGGAGGATGGCCAAGGTGATCTCATCCCGGAAGGGGGAGCCTGGATTTTGGGGGGGGGGACATGAGAGATGGGGGTCCCAACAGTTCACTCATGGGGTGTTTGACCTCGCCACCCCTGTGGATTTGGGGGTGGGGGGACATGAGACATGGGGGTCCCACAAGATCCCCCACAGGGTGTCCGACCTCATCACCAGCCCCACCTTTCCCCCCTGCATTAGGGGTGGGGGACATGAGAGATGGGGGTCCCACCAGTTCCCTCATGGGGTGTCTGACCTCACCACCCCTGTGGATTTGGGGGTGGGGGGACATGAGACATGGGGGTCCCACCAGCTCCCCCATGGGGGTCCCACCAGCTCCCCCATGGGGGTCCAACCTCATCACCAGCCCCACCTTCCCCCTCCTTGATTGGGGGGGGACACACATATGAGAGATGGGGGTCCCAACAGTTCCCCCATGGGGTGTCTGACCTCAACCCCCTCCCTGATTAGGGGTGGGGGGACATGAGAGATGGGGGTCCCACCACCTCCCCCACAGGGTGTCCAACCTCCCCACCAACCCCACGCCCACACCCCCCACCTCTATATTTGATGGGGACACAAGAGATGGAGCTCCCACCACCTCCCCCATGGGGGTCCAACCTCCCACCCCCCCCCACACCCCCCCAGTACCTAGGGGCATGCCAATGCCGTAGCCCTTGGTGTCCAGCAGCCCCCCGATCTGGGTGAGGTTGCAGTTGTGCCGCCGGTGGTACTCGTTCATGGTGGACTCCAGCAGGAAGGCGTACTTGAGTTGAGGACGCGGGCGATGCTTCCTCCGTGCTCTTGACGAAGACGCTGGGCTGCTTCGACTGCATGTAGTTCCACATCCGCTGGTAGGTCTGGTACCGCGAGTTCTGGGGCAGGTGGGGGGGGATAGATGGGCTTGGGGGGGGGGGGGCTGGCAGCAGGGGGGAAACTGAGTCCGGTTGGCCTGCGTGGAGGTGGGGTGGGGTGGGATGCGCTGGGGGTGGGTTGGGGGTGTGTTGGGTTGAGCCAAGTTGACCTGGGTTGGGTTTGTTGAGATGGGAGGGGTTGACCCAGGTTGGGTTGAGTTGGGTTGAGTTGAGTTGGGTTGGGTTGAGTTGGAAGAGTTGGGTTGGGCAGAGCTGGGTTGAGTTGGGTTGAGTTGGAAGAGTTGGATTGGGTGGGGTTGGGTTGAGTTGGGTGGGGTTGGATTGAGTTGGGTTGGGTATGGTTGAGTTGGGTTGGGTATGGTTGAGTTGGGTTGGGTTGGGTTGAGTTGATTTGGGTTGAATTGGGTTGGGTTGGGTGGGTTTGAGTTGAGTTTGACTGGCTTGGGTTGAGTTGGGTGGGGAAGAGTTGGGTTGGGTGGGTTGAGTAGGGTTGGGTTGTGTTGGGTTGAGTTGGAAGAGTTGGGTTGGGTTGATCAGGGTTGGGTTGAGTTGGGTTGGGTTGGGTTGGGTTGGGTTGAGTTGGGTTGGAAGAGTTGTGTTGGCTTGGGTTGAGTTGAGTTGGGTTGAAAGAGTTGGGTTGGGGTGGGGTTGGGTTGAGTTGGGTTGAGTTGGGTTGGGTGGGTTTGAGTTGAGTTTGGTTGGCTTGCGTTGAGTTGGGTTGGGTTGAGTTGGGTGGGGAAGAGTTGGGTTGGGTGGGTTGAGTAGGGTTGGGTTGTGTTGGGTTGAGTTGGAAGAGTTGGGTTGGGTTGGGTTGGATTGGGTTGGGTTGAGGTGGGTTGGGTTGAGTTGGGTTGAGTTGGGTTGGGTTGGGTTGGAGTTGGAAGAGTTGGGTTGGGTTGGGTGGGGTTGGGTTGGGTTGAGTTGCATTGGGTTGAGTTGGGTTGAGTTGGGTTGAGTTGGGTTGGGTTGGGTTGAGTTTGGTTGGGTTGAGTTGGGTTGGGGTTGGAAGCGTTGGGTTGAGTTGGGTTGGGTTGGGTTGAGTTGAGTTGGGTTGAGTTGGGTTGTGTTGAGTTGGGTTGAGTTGGGTTGAGTTGAGTTGGGTTGAGTTGGGTTGAGTTGAGTTGGGTTGGGTTGAGTTGGGTTGAGTTGGGTTGGGTTGGGTTGAGTTGAGTTGGGTTGGAAGAGTTGGGTTGAGTTGGGTTGGGTTGAGTTGCATTGGGTTGAGTTGGGTTGATCAAGGTTGGGTTGGGTGGGGTGGGGTGGGGTTGGGTTGAGTTGAGTTGGGTTGAGTTGGGTTGTGTTGAGTTGGGTTGATCAAGGTTGGGTTGGATGGGGTGGGGTTGGGTTGATCAAGGTTGGGTTGATCAAGGTTGGGTTGGGTGGGGTGGGGTTGGGTTGAGTTGGGTTGGGTTGAGTTGAGTTGGGTTGGGTTTGGTTGAGTTGGGTTGGGTTGGGTTGAGTTGGGTTGATCAAGGTTGGGTTGAGTTGTGTTGAGTTGGGTTGGGTTGGGTTGATCAAGGTTGGGTTGGGTGCGGTGGGGTTGAGTTGAGTTGGGTTGGGTTGAGTTGAGTTGGGTTTGGTTGTGTTGAGTTGAGTTGGGTTGATCAAGGTTGGGTTGAGTTGTGTTGAGTTGGGTGGGGTTGAGTTGGGTTGGGTTGGGTTGAGTTGGGTTGAGGTGGGTTGGGTTGAGTTGGGTTGAGTTGGGTTGATCAAGGTTGGGTTGAGTTGTGTTGAGTTGGGTGGGGTTGAGTTGGGTTGGGTTGTGTTGAGTTGGGTTGAGTTGCGTTGAGTTGAGTTGGGTTGAGTTTGGTTGGGTTGAGTTGGGTTGAGTTGTGTTGAGTTGTGTTGGGTCCGTTGGGGACCATCAGCTACAGGGCCATGATTTCCAGAGGCCACCACCTCCCCCCCACCCCATCACCCCCCCCACCCCCTCCCCACCGCAGGACCCTCACCTGGAAGAAGGTCATGGTGGAGCCGGCGTGGATGGTGCCGTACTCGATGTTGGTCTGGTCGGCCAGGTCGTCGGCCGACTCGATGGGCACCTCCATGCGCTGCACCGTCAGGAAGGCCGCCAGGTTGGCCGTGTAGGACGAGATGATGATGAGGGTGAAGGCCCACCTACACCAACAGCCCCCGGGAGCCATCAACCGGGGGGTCCCGGTGTCTGTGGCCCCCCCCCAGGTCCATGGTGACCCCCCACAGAGAGCCCTCCAGGTCCATAGTGACCCCTCCAGCTCCATGGTGACCCACTCACCAGGTCCATAGGGGCCCCCCAGGTCCATGGTGACCCCCCCAGGTCCATGATGACCCCCACAGTGCCCCCCCCAGGTCTATAGTGGCCCCCCCAGGTCCATGGTGACCCCCCTCAGTGACCCCCCCAGGTCCACAGGGGACCCCCCAGGTTCATGGTGACCCACTCACCAGGTCCATAGTGACCCCCACAGATCCATGGTTGACACCCCCAGTGACCCCCTCAGGTCCATAGTGAAGACCCCCAGGTCCACGGTGACCTCCCCAGGTCCATGGTGACCCCCCCTCAGTGACCCCTACAGGTCCATAGTGACCCGCCCAGGTCCATGGTGACCCCCCTCAGTGACCCCCCCAGGTCCATAGTGACCCCTCCCCAGGTCAATGGTGACCCCCCAGGTCCATAGGGGCCCCCCCAGATCCATGGTGACCCCCCAGGTCCATAGTGAAGAACCCCAGGTCCATGGTGACACCCCTCAGTGACCCCCCAGGTCCATGGTGACCCCCCCCAGGTCCATGGTGACCCACTCCCCAGGTCTATAGTGGCCCCCCCAGGTCCATGGTGACCCCCCCAGGTCCATGATGACTCCCACAGTGGCCCCCCCAGGTCCATAGGGGCCCCCCTAGCTCCACAGTGACCCCCCGAGGTCCATAGTGACACCTCCCCAGCTCCATGGTGACCCCTCCCCAGGTCCATAGTGAAGAACCCCAGGTCCATGGTGACCCCCCTCAGTGACCCCCCCAGGTCCATAGTGACCCCCCCAGCTCCACAGTGACCCCCTCAGGTCCATGGTGACACCCCTAGTGACCCCCCCAGGTCCATAGGGGCCCCCCTAGGTCCACGGTGACCCCCCAGCCCCACGGTGACCCCTCCCCAGGTCCATGGTGACCCCTCCCCAGGTCCATGGTGACCCCCCCAGCCCCACGGTGCCCCCTCCCCAGGTCCATAGGGGTCCCCCCAGGTCCATAGTGACCCCCCCCAGGTCCATGGTGACACCCCTAGTGACCCCCCCAGGTCCATAGTGACCCCCCCAGGTCCATGGTGACCCCCCCAGGTCCACGGTGACACCCCTAGTGACCCCCCCAGGTCCATAGTGACCCCCCCAGCCCCACGGTGCCCCCCCCAGCCCCACGGTGCCCCCTCCCCAGGGTCTCACCAGACGCCGCTGACGCAGCGGGTGGAGAGGGCGCGGGGCATGATCTCGGAGCCCTGCTGCATGAAGCCCCCCACTGGGAACCACAGGCTGTTGCCCAGCGTGTACTGGTTCTCCAGCAGGTTGTGACGCTCCCGCAGGCAGGGGTGGGGGTTGTACCACTCGTAGGGGCTCAGCCTGGGGTGGGCAGGGGGGGGACACACACGTGTGACATCATCAGGAGCCCCACAACCCCCCCATGGAGAACCCATCTCCACCCCCATAGAGACCCCAACCCCATGGAGACACCACCACCCCCATGGAGAACCCACCCCCATGGAGATCCCATGGAGACCCCACCACCCCACCCATGGAGACCCCAACCCCATGGAGACACCACCACCCCCATGGAGAACCCACCAACACCCCCATAGAGACCCCAACCCCATGGAGACCCCATGGAGATCCCACCACCATGGAGAACCCACCCCCATGGAGACCCCACAACCACCCCCATGGAGACCCCACCACCCCACCCATGGAGACCCCAACCCCATGGAGACACCACCACCCCCATGGAGAACCCACCAACACCCCCATAGAGACCCCAACCCCATGGAGACCCCATGGAGATCCCACCACCATGGAGAACCCACCCCCATGGAGACCCCACAACCACCCCCATGGAGACCCCACCACCCCACCCATGGAGACCCCAACCCCATGGAGACACCACCACCCCCATGGAGAACCCACCCCCATGGAGATCCCATGGAGACCCCACCACCCCCATGGAGAACCCACCTCCACCCCCATAGAGACCCCAACCCCATGGAGACCCCACCACCAGCCCCATGGAGAAACCACCACCATGGAGACCCCACCCCCCCTCATGAAGACCCCATCCCCATGGAGAACCCACCCCCATGCAGACCCCACACCCACCCCCATAGAGACCCCACCACCCCACCCATGGAGACCCCACCACCACCAAACCCCATCAGTGACCCCCCAGGACCCATCAGTGACCCCCCCAGGACCTCTCCACACCCCCAAACCCCATCAATGACACCCCAGGACCCATCAGTGACCCCTCAAGACCTCTCCACACCCCCCAAACCCCATCAATGACCCCCCAAGACCTCTCCAACCCCCAAACCCCATCAATGACACCCCAGGACTCATCAGTGACCCCCCAAGACCTCTCCACACCCCCAAACCCCATCAATGACCCCCCAGGACCCATCAGTGACCCCCCAAGACCTCTCCACACCCCCAAACCCCACCCCTTAACCCTACCAGGTGCCCACACAACCCCACCTCTCCCCAGAACCCACCGGTGACACCACAAGCACCATCTCCCCAACCCCCCTTTCCCCCCCCCCCCCCTTATTTCTGGGGGCCCTGTCAGTGGTTGTGGGACATATTTTGGGGGGTGCCCACCCCCCCAACACCCCCCCCCACCCCAACCCCTCCCTCACCGTGCAGCCAAGAAGAGGACACAGCTGACAGCCAGGTAAGCCAGGAGCATGAAGAGCCAGACGGCGGGTGAGAAGGGGTCTAGGAAGGAGAAATACCCCGGCTTGCGGCCCTGCGGGGACACGGCGTGAGACCCCCCACCCTATTGGCACTGGGCACCCCCCTTCCTCAACCCAAATCCCTTCTTCTGGCCCCTCCAAGCTCTCGTACCATGTGGACCCTGTAGAGGATGCTGATACCCAAGGTCATGAAGGGCTTGGAGAAGTCGATGACCTTCTCCCTCTCCGCGGTGATGGTGAAGGCGGCGACGGCCAGGTCGGCTTTCTAGGGTGAGGAGGAGGAGGAGGAGGAGGAGGAAGAGGAGGGTGGGGGTAGAAATTGGGGAGGAGGAGGAGGAAGAGGAGGAAGGACCACCCCCCCAGTTTTGGGGAGGGTGGGGGATGACACGCAAAGGGCAAAGCTTTAGGTGCCTCAGTTTCCCCAACCCCACCACCCAACATCACCCTTTGGCCACCTAAGCCCCATTGTGAGGGGGGTTCCCCCACCCTAAAAGCCACCCAAAGTTGAGAGACCACCCCCCCCCCACCCCAAAACCCCTTTCCTCCCCACCACCACCCCCACCCCAGGGGCGTACCCGGTTGATGAGCTCGCCCACCATGCCGGTCCAGGAGCCGTTGGGTTCGGGGGCTCCGTACAGCCCGTCCTCCACCAGTTTGATGTGGAAACGGAACTTGAGGAGCCCGGCCAGCTCCTGCAGCATGTCCACGCAGAAGCCCTCGTAGCGTTCGGGGTCCCCCGCGCCCCCCACCCTCATTACGTAAGGGTTCTCCTAGGGTAAGGGGGAGGGGAAGGTGGTTTGGGGTGGTTCGGGGTGGTTTGGGGTGGTTTGGGGTGGGTTGGGGTGGGTTCGGGGGGGGGGGAATGGGGAGGGGGGTGGTAGGGTGGGGATGGAAGGGGGAGTCAATGGGGGTGGGATGAAGGGGGGGAGCACAATGGAGACCCCCCACACAATGGGAATCCAATGGGGACACTGATGGAGAAGCCACCAATGGGAACCCAATGGAGACCCCAATGGGGATCCTAATGGGGACCCCGATGGAGACCCCCCCAATGGGAACCCAATGGAGACCCCAATGGGGACCCTAATGGGGACCCCGATGGAGAACCCCCAATGGGAACCCAATGGAGACCCCGATGGAGACCCCCCCAGTGGGAACCCAATGGAGACCCTAATGGAGACCCCGATGGAGACCCCCCCAGTGGGAACCCAATGGAGACCCCAATGGGGACCCTAATGGGGACCCCGATGGAGACCCCCCAATGGGAAACCAATGGAGACCCCGATGGAGACCCCAATGGAGACCCCCCAATGGGAACCCAATTGAGACCCCAATGGGGACCCTGATGGAGACCCCGATGGAGACCCCCCAATGGGAACCCAATTGAGACCCCAATGGAGACCCTGATGGAGAACCCCCCAATGGGAACCCAATGGGAACCCAATGGGGACCCTAATGGGGACCCCAATGGAGACCCCCCAATGGGAAGCCAATGGAGACCCCAATGGAGACCCCCCAATGGGAACCCAAGAGGAACCCAACGGAGACCCTAATGGAGACCCCCCAATGGGAACCCAACAGAGACCTCAATGGAGACCCCCCCAATAGGAACCCAATGGAGACCCCAATGGGGACCCCGATGTAGACCCCCCCCAGTGGGAACACAAGAGGAACCCAATGGAGACCCCAATGGAGACCCCCCCCCAATGGGAACCAAATGGAGACTCTAATGGGGACCCCCCCAATGGGAACCCAATGGACACCCTAATGAGGACCCTCCCCCAATGGGAACCCAATGAAGACCCTAATGGGGACCCTCCCCCAATGGGAACCCAATGGAGACACCCCTAAATGGGAACCCAATGGACACCCTAATGGAGACCCTCCCCCAATGGGAACCCAGTGGACACCCTAATGGGGACCCTCCCCCAATGGGAACCCAATGGAGACCCCAATGGAGACCCCCTGCAATGGGAACCCAATGGACACCCTAGTGGGGACCCTCCCCCAATGGGAACCCAATGGAGACCCCCCCAATGGGAACCCAATGGAGACCCTAATAGGGACCCCCCCCCAATGGGAACCCAAGAGGAACCCAAGGGAGACGTCCCATGGAGACCCCCAGGAGATGCCAATGGCGACAACCCCCCCAGTGAAGACCCCCCCCCCAATGCAGACCCCCACAAAAACCTCAGGGGCCCCCCAGAAGGAGATCCCACCCCACGGAGACCCCAATAAAGACCCCCTCCCCCCAATGAAGACCCCCCAAGAGGAACCCAAGGGGAACCCAAGGGGAGACCCCCCCAAGAGGAACCCAAGGGGAACCCAACATCCCAAGGAGCGACCCCCAAGAGCAGTGAAGACCCCAACAGAGACCCCCCCCAGTGGGACCCCAACCGGGGTGGGGGGTCCCCCACGCCCCCCTCCTCACCAGGATGGTGGTGATGATGAGGGTCTTGTTGGCCAGGCTGTCGGAGGCGTTGAGGGCCAAGGTGGTGGCGTTCATGGCCAGCGTCCGGTTGGAGTACCACACGCCCACCTGGGGGGCACGGGGGGGTGGGCTGGGGGGCACTGGGGCCGGGGGTTGGGGGGCACAGCGGGGGGCAGACTATGGGGAAGCTGTGGGGCAGATGTGGGGCAGACTATGGGGAAGCTGTGGGGGAGCTGTGGGGTAGCCATGGGGCAGCTGTGGGGTGGTTGTGGGGCAGATGTGGGGCAGCCGTGGGGCAGGCTATGGGGAAGCTGTGCGGCAGCCATGGGGTAGCCATGGGGCAGCTGTGGGGTGGTTGTGGGGCAGATGTGGGGCAGACTATGGGGCAGCTGTGGGGTAGCCATGGGGCAGGTGTGGGGTGGTTGTGGGGCAGCTGTGGGGCAGACTATGGGGAAGCTGTGGGGCAGGTGTGGGGCAGACTATGGGGCAGATGTGGGGCAGCCGTGGGGTGACTGTGGGGTGGTTGTGGGGTGGTTGTGGGGCACCCATAGGGCACCCATGGGGCATCCATGGGGCAGCCATAGGGCACCCATAGGGCATCCATGGGGCGGCCATGGGGCATCTATGGGGCATCCATAGGGCAGCTGTGGGGTGGTTGTGGGGTGGCTGTGGGGCAGATGTGGGGCACCCATAGGGCACCCATAGGGCATCCATGGGGCATCTATGGGGTATCCATGGGGCAGCTGTGGGGTGGTTGTGGGGTGGCTGTGGGGCAGATGTGGGGCATCCATGGAGCACCCATAGGGCATCCATAGGGCAGCCGTGGGGCAGCTGTGCGGTGACTGTGGGGTAGTTATGGGGCAGATGTGGGGCACACAAAGGGCACCCATGGGGCATCTATGGGGCACCCATAGGGCATCCATGGGGCAGCTGTGGGGTGGTTGTGGGGCACCCATAGGGCATCCATAGGGCAGCTGTGGGGTGACTGTAGGGTGGTTCTGAGGCAGATGTGGGGCAGCCGTGGGCCACCCATACAGCATCCATAGGGCATCCATAGGGCATCCATGGGGCATCCATGGGGCATCCATGGGGTATCCATGGGGCATCTATGGGGCAGCTGTTGGGTGGTTGTGGGGCAGATGTGGGGCACCCATAGGGCACCCATAGGGCATCCATGGGGCAGCCATAGAGCACCCATAGGGCATCCATGGGGCATCTATGGGGCAGCTGTTGGGTGGTTGTAGGGCAGATGTGGGGCACCCATAGGGCACCCATAGGGCATCCATGGGGCATCCATGGCGCGTCCATGGAGCACCCATAGGGCATCCATGGGGCATCCATGGGGCATCTATGGGGCAGCTGTTGGGTGGTTGTGGGGCAGATGTGGGGCACCCATAGGGCATCCATAGGGCATCCATGGGGCAGCTGTTGGGTGACCATGGGGTGGTTGTGGGGCATCCATGGGGCATCCATGGGGCATCCATGGGGCAGCTGTGGGGCGGTTGTGGGGCAGCTGTGGGGCAGCCGTGGGGCAGCCGTGGGGCCGCCGTGGGGCTCACCTGGCGGTGCCCGTCGCGCCCCTTCTCCAGCACGTGCAGGGTGTAGTTGGTGCGCTGCCCTTTGCTGTTGAACTCCACCCGCCCCGTCAGCCCGTCGTACTCCACCTGGGGGGGCACAGGGTTTGGGGGTTCAGGGGTCCCTCCCCGGGTTTGGGGGTGTCCCCCTGGTTTTGGGGGTCCCCTCCCCACCCATGCCCCCCCCCCCCGGGTTCAGGGATTCCCCCCCGGCTTGTGCCCCCCACGAGTTTAGGGGTCCCCCCCCGGGTTTGGGGGTCCCTCCCCAGGTTTGGGGGTCCCTCCCCAGGTTTAGGGGCCCCCCCAGGTTTGGGGGTCCCCCCCCGGGTTCAGGGGTCCCTCCCCGGGTTTGGGGGTGTCCCCTGGGGTTTGTGGGAACCCCCCAGGTTCAGAGGTCTCCCCCAGGTTTGGGTCCCCCCCAGGTTCAGGGATCCCCCCCAGCCTGTGGCCCCCACAAGTTTGGGGGTCCCGCCCTGGGTATGGGGGTCCCTCCCCAGGTTTAGGGGTCCCCCCAGGTTTGGGGGTCCCCCCTGGGTTTGGGGGTCCCTCCCCGGGTTCAGGGGTCCCCTCCAGGTTCAGGGGTCCCTCCCCGGGTTTGGGGGTCCCCCCCCAGGTTTAGGGGTCCCCCCAGGTTTGGGGGTCCCCCCCCGGGTTTGGGGGTCCCTACCCAGGTTCAGGGGTCCCCCCCCAGGTTTGGGGGTCCCCCCTGGGTTTGGGGGTCCCTCCCTGGGTTAGGGGTCCCCTCCCAAGTTCAGGGGTCCCCCCCAGGTTCAGGGGTCCCTCCCTGGGTTTGGGGGTCCCTCCCCAGGTTCAGAGGTGTCCCCCGGGTTTGGGGGTCCCTCCCTGGGTTTGGGGATCCCTCCCCAGGTTCAGAGGTGTCCCCCGGGTTTGGGGGTTCCCCCCCAGGTTCAGAGGTGTCCCCCGGGTTTAGGGGTCCCTCCCTGGGTTTGGGGGTCCCTCCCCAGGTTCAGAGGTCCCCTCCAGGTTTGGGGGTGTCCCCTGGGTTTGGGGGTCCCTCTCCAGTTTTAGGGGTGTCCCCCGGGTTTGGGGGTTCCCCCCCAAGTTCAGAGGTGCTCTCATGGGTTTTGGGGTCCCCCCAAGGTTTGGGGGGGTCCCCCCCAATTTTGAGGGTCCCCCCCCTCCCATGCCCCCCCCCCCGGGTTTGGGGGTGTCCCCCCGGGTTTGGGGGTCCCTCCCTGGGTTTGGGGGTCCCTCCCCAGGTTTAGGGACCCCTCCCAGGTTTGGGGGTGCCCCCCCCGGGTTTGGGGGTACCCCCAAATTTTGGGGGTGCCCTCCCAATTTCGGGGTTCCCCCCCCTCCCATGCCCCCCCCCGGGTTTGGGGGTCCCTCCCTAGGATTGGGGGTCCCTCCCCAGGTTTAGGGCCCCCTCCCAGGTTTGGGGGTGCCCCCCCCAGTTTGCGGGTGCCCCCTCACCATGCGCAGGTAGTTCATGAGGCTGGTGCCGTGGGGCCAGATGCCGGGGGAGGCGCAGCCCAGGCACCGACCCCCCCCCCCAGGTTTGGGGGTGTCCCCCCGGGTTTAGGGGTCCCTCCCTGGGTTTGGGGGTCCCTCCCCAGTTTTGGGGGTGTCTCCCCCGTCCCATGCCCCCCTCCCGGGTTTAGGGGTCCCTCCCCGGGTTTAGGGGTCCCCTCCCAAGTTCAGGGGTCCCAACCAAGTTCAAGGGTCCCTCTCCGGGTTTGGGGATCCCTCCCCAGGTTCAGGGGTCCCTCCCCAGTTGTGGGGGTCCCTCTCCAGTTTTAGGGGTGTTCCCCGGGTTTGGGGGTCCCTCCCCAGGTTCAGAGGTGTCCCCCGGGTTTAGGGGTCCCTCCCTGGGTTTGGGGGTCCCCTCCCTGGGTTCAGAGGTGTCCCCCAGGTTTGGGGGTGTCCCCTGGGTTTGGGGGTCCCTCTCCAGTTTTAGGGGTGTCCCCCGGGTTTGGGGGTTCCCCCCAAGTTCAGAGGTGCCCTCCCGGGTTTGGGGGTGTCCCCCTGGGTTTGGGGGTGCCCTCCCAATTTTGGGGTCCCACCCCTCCCATGCCCCCCCCCCCGGGTTTGGGGGTGTCCCCCCGGGTTTGGGGGTCCCTCCCTGGGTTTGGGGGTCCCTCCCCAAGTTTAGGGACCCCTCCGAGGTTTGGGGGTGCCCCCCCGGGTTTTGGGGTCCCCCCAAGGTTTTGGGTCCCCCCCCCAATTTTTGGGGGTCCCCCCCCTCCCATGCCCCCCCTTGGGTTTGGGGATGTCCCCCGGGTTTGTGGGTCCCTCCCCAGGTTTAGGGACCCCTCCCGGGTTTGGGGGTGCCCCCCCGGGTTTGGGGGTACCCCCAAATTTTGGGGGTGCCCTCCCAATTTCGGGGGTCCCCCCCCTCCCATGCCCCACCCCGGGTTTGGGGGTCCCCCCTTGGGATTGGGGGTCCCTCCCTGGGTTTAGGGCCCCCTCCCAGGTTTGGGGGTGCCCCCCTCAGTTTGGGGGTCCCCCCAAGGTTTGGGGGTGCCCTCCCAATTTTTGGGGTCTCCCCCCTCCCATGCCCCCCCTCGGGTTTGGGGGTGTCCCCCCGGGTTTGGGGGTCCCTCCCCAGGTTTAGGGCCCCCTCCCAGGTTTGGGGGTGCCCCCCCGGGTTTGGGGGTCCCCCCAAGGTTTGGGGGTGCCCTCCCAATTTTGGGGGTCCCCCCCCTGGCCCCTGCCCCCCTTGGGTTTGGGGGTGTCCCCCCGGGTTTGGGGGTCCCTCCCTAGGTTTAGGGACCCCTCCCAGGTTTGGGGGTGCCCCCCCCGGGTTTGGGGTACCCCCCAAGGTTTGGGGGTGCCCTCCCAATTTTTGGGGTCCCACCCCTCCCATGCCCCCCCCCCGGGTTTGGGGGTCCCTCCCTGGGATTGTGGATCCCTCCCCAGGTTTAGGGACCCCTCCCAGGTTTGGGGGTGTCCCCCCGGGTTTGGGGGTACCCCCCAAGGTTTGGGGGTGTCCCCCCCAATTTTGGGGGTGTCCCCCCTCCCATGCCCCCCCTCGGGTTTGGGGATGTCCCCCCGGGTTTGGGGGTCCCTCCCTGGGTTTGGGGGTCCCTCCCCAGGTTTAGGGCCCCCTCCCAGGTTTGGGGGTGCCCCCCCCAAGGTTTGGGGGTGTCCCCTCACCATGCGCAGGTAGTTCATGAGGCTGGTGCCGTGGGGCCAGATGCCGGGGGAGGCGCAGCCGAGGCACCGACACCCCCCCCCAGGTTTGGGGGTGTCCCCCCGGGTTTAGGGGTCCCTCCCTGGGTTTGGGGGTCCCTCCCCAGTTTCGGGGGTGTCCCCCCCGTCCCATGCCCCCCTCCCGGGTTTAGGGGTCCCTCCCCAGGTTTAGGGGTCCCCTCCCAAGTTCAGGGGTCCCACCCAGGTTCAAGGGTCCCTCTCCGGGTTTGGGGGTCCCTCCCCAGGTTCAGGGGTCCCTCCCCAGTTTTGGGGGTCCCCCTCCAGTTTTGGGGGTGTTCCCCGGGTTTGGGGGTCCCTCCCCAGGTTCAGAGGTGTCCCCCGGGTTTAGGGGTCCCTCCCTGGGTTTGGGGGTCCCACCCCAGGTTCAGAGGTCCCCCACAGGTTTGGGGGTGTCCCCTGGGTTTGGGGGTCCCTCTCCAGTTTTAGGGGTGTCCCCCGGGTTTGGGGGTTCCCCCCCAAGTTCAGAGGTGCCCTCCCGGGTTTGGGGGTGTCCCCCTGGGTTTGGGGGTGCCCTCCCAATTTTGGGGTCCCCCCCCTCCCATGCCCCCCCTCGGGTTTAGGGGTGTCCCCCCGGGTTTGTGGGTCCCTCCCTGGGTTTAGGGCCCCCTCCCAGGTTTGGGGGTGCCCCCCCGGGTTTGGGGGTACCCCCCAAGGTTTGGGGGTGCCCTCCCAATTTTTGGGGTCCCCCCCCTGGCCCCTGCCCAACTTGGGTTTGGGGGTGTCCCCCCGGGTTTGGGGGTCCCTCCCTAGGTTTAGGGACCCCTCCCAGGTTTGGGGGTGCCCCCCCGGGTTTGGGGGTCCCCCCAAGGTTTGGGGGTGCCCTCCCAATTTTTGGGGTCCCCCCCCTCCCATGCCCCCCCTCGGGTTTGGGGGTGTCCCCCCGGGTTTGGGGGTCCCTCCCTGGGTTTAGGGACCCCTCCCCAGGTTTAGGGCCCCCTCCCAGGTTTGGGGGTGCCCCCCCCAGTTTGCGGGTGCCCCCTCACCA